>NC_084980.1:29228174-29431997 GCF_963691925.1 Scomber scombrus
AGTACTTCGTGTTTACCGGCGTGCTGGCGATGGTGACGTGTGCCGTGTTCCTGCGGCTGAACTCCGTGTTGAAGCTGGCCGTGCTGCTGGTGATGATCGCCATCTACTCGCTGCTCACCGAAGCTTTCTACACCTCGCTGTTCGTCCGCTACGACACCGTCCACCACAACACAGAGTGAGAGAGAGAGACGCCGACGCACAGAAACACAAATATATACAGATACTGTCCCTTCCTTCCTTCCTCCTTCTTCCTTCTCCCTCTTTCCTCCTCCTTCTTTCCTTCCTCCCTCCTTTCCTTCCTTCTTCTTTCTTCCCTTCCTCCTTCTCTCTCTTACCTCCTTTCTTCTGTCCTTCCTTCCTTCCTCCCTCCTTTCCTTCCTCTTTCCTTCCTTCCTCCCTCCTTTCCTTCCTTCTCCTTCCTTCCTTCCTTCCTTCCTTCCTCATTCCTTCCTTCCTTCCTCCTTCCTTCCTTCCTCCCTACTTTCCTTCCTCCTTCCTTCCTTCCTTCCTCCCTCCTTTCCTTCTTCTCTTATTCCCTCCATCCTTCTCTCTCTTACCTCCTTTCCTTCTGTCCTTCTTTCCTTCCTCCCTCCTTTCCTTCCTTCTTCTCCTTCCTCCCTCTTCCTTCCTCCTTCCTTCCTCCTTCCTTCCTTCCTTCTTCTCCTTCCTCCCTTTCTCCTTCTCTCTTCTTTCCTCCCCCTACCTTCCTCCCTTCCTTCTTTCCCTGTCCTTCTTTATTCCTCCCTCCCTCCTTTCCTTCCTCCTTCCTTCCTTCCTCCCTCCTTTCCTTCCTCCTTCCTCCTTCCTTCCTTCTTTCCTCTGTCCTTCCTTCCTTCCTCCCTCCTTTCCTTCCTCCTTCCTTCCTTCCTCCCTCCTTTCCTTCCTTCTTCCTTCGTTCCTCCCTCTTTCCATCCTCCTTTCCTTCCTTCTTCCTTCCTTCCTTCCTCCTCCTTCCTCCCTCCTCCATTCCTTTTTTCCTTCCTTCCTTCCTTCCTTCCTTCTTCTCTCTTACTTTCCTCTCCATCTTCCTTCCTCCCTTCCTTCTTTCCTCTGTCCTTCTTTCATTCCTCCCTCCCTCCTTTCCTTCCTCCTTCCTTCCTTCCTCCCTCCTTTCCTTCCTCCTTCCTTCCTTCCTCCTCCTTTCCTTCCTTCTTCCTTCGTTCCTCCCTCCTTTCCTTCCTTCTTCCTTCCTTCCTCCCTCCTTCCTCCCTCCTCCATTCCTTCATTCCTTCCTTCCTTCCTTCCTTCCTTCTTCTCTCTTTCTTTCCTCCATCTACCTTCCTCCCTTCCTTCTTTCCTCTGTCCTTCTTTCATTCCTCCTCCTTCTTTCCTCCGTTCCTTCCTTCTTCCCTCCTTTCCTTCCTTCCTTTCCTTCCTTCTTCCTTCCTTCCTTTCCTTTCCTTCTCCTCCTCCTTCCTTCCTTCCTTGATTTGAGGACAACAGGAGGGTTAAAGATGTTTCTTCTTCTACTCTCTAATATAGATATCAGCATCAGCTCCTCCAGCGTCAGTGATAAATAAGGAATCAGTCAACAGCTGAAACATGGCGACACATTTCACAGCTCAGTGACCGTAAACCTTTATCTTTACCGCACATGTTCCTCCTGTAGAGATCCAATTAGATGTAGAAGCATTGCATCATATAAAAATTAACGAGGTTAAATCGGTTAAACTGACTCTTGATTGCCTGTAGTTCATGTTAGTAAAGGACACGTGTTAAAGGAGAGTAGTACAATTATGTCTCCTCCCTCCTTATTTCCTTCCTTCCTTCCTTCCTTCCTTCCTTCCTTCCTTCCTTCTTTCTCGTTCTTCTTTCATTCTTCCCCCCTTACCTTCCTCCCTTCAACTTTCCCCCTTCTTTCTTTCCCCCTTATTTCTTTCCTCCCTCCTTTCTTTCCTTCTTCCTTTCCTTCCTTCCTCCTTCCTTCCTTCATTCCTTCCTTACTTCCTTCCTCTTTCCTTCCTTCCTCCTCCTTTCCTCCTTCTTCTTCCTTCCTCCTCCCTCCCTCCTTCTCTCTCTCTTTCCTCCCTTCCTTCTTTCCTTCTTTCCTCCCTTTCTCCTTCTCTCTTTCTTTTCTCCCCTCCCTTCCTCCCTTCCTTCTTTCCCTCCTTATTTCCCTTCCTTCTCCTTTCCTCCCTTTCTCCTTCTCTCTTTCTTTCCTCCCCCTCCCTTCCTCCCTTCCTTCTTTCCTTCCTCCTTTCCTTCCTTCCTTCCTCCTTTCAATCCTTCTTCCTTTCTCCCTCTTTTTCTTCCTCCTTACTTCCTTCCTCCCTCATTTCCTTAATTCTCCCTTCCTCCCTCCCTCCTTCTCTTTCCTCCTTCCTTCCTTCTCTCTTTCTTTCCTCCCCTACCTTCCTCCCTTCCTTCTTTCCTCTGTCCTTCTTTCATTCCTCCCTCCTTCCTTCTTTCCTTCCACCCTCCTTTCCTTCCTTCTTCCTTCCTCCCTCCCTCCTTTCCTTCCTTCTTCCTTCCTTCCTTCCTTCCTTCCTTCCTCCCTTTCCTTCCTCCTTCCTTCTTTCCTTCCTTCTTTCCTCTGTCCTTCTTTCATTCCTCCCTCCTTCCTTCTTTCCTTCCACCCTCCTTTCCTTCCTTCTTCCTTCCTCCCTCCCTCCTTTCCTTCCTTCTTCCTTCCTTCCTTCCTTCCTCCCTTTCCCTTCCTCCTTCCTTCTTTCCTTCCTTCTTTCCTCTGTCCTTCTTTCATTCCTCCCTCCTTCCTTCTTTCCACCCTCCTTTCCTTCATTCTTCCTTCCTTCTTCCTTCCTCCCCTCCTTCCTTAAACTGACTCTTGATTGCCTGTAGTTCATGTTAGTAAAGGAACACGTGTTAAAGGAGGAGAAGTACATTATGTCTCTGTCTATTTCTTCACCTCCGTCTCCGTCAGAAACACATCAGGGAGCCATGTTGACCTTTTTTCTCCTCGATATTAATGTTGCAAATGTGAGAAAACTCATCTTGTGGGCGTTCAGTGACCTTTACGGTGACAATGTACGAAGGAATCCTGAGCATATAACCGTGAAAGATATATATATATATACTGGGAAGTGATGGGAGTCCATACTGGGAAGTGATGGAAGAAGGAAGGAATGGAGGGAGGGAGGAAGAAAATTGGAAGGAATGGAGGAAGAAGGAAGGAAAGGACGGAGGGAGGGAGGAAGAAGGAAGGAAAGGAGGGAGGGAGGAAGGAAAGGAGGGAGGGAGGGAGGAAAAGGAAGGAAAGGAAGGAAAGAGGGAAGGAAAGGAGGGAGGAAGGAAGGGAGGAAAGGAAGGGAGGAAGGAGAGGAAGGAAGGAAGGAAGGATGGAAGAAAGAAGGAAGGAAGGAGGGAGGGAGAAAGGAAGGAAGGAAGGTAGGGGGAGGAAAGAAAGAGAGAAGGAAACGAAGGAGGAAAGGAGAAAGGAAGGAAGGAAAAGGAAGGAAGGAGGGAAAGGAAAGAAGGAGGGAGGGAGGAAGGAAAGAAGGAAGGGAGGAAGGAGAGGAAGGAAGGAAGGATGGAGGGAGAAAGGAAGGAAGGAAGGGAGGGGGAGGAAAGAAAGAGAGAGAAGGAGGGAAGGAGGAAAGGAGAAAGGAAGGAAGGAAAAGGAAGGAAGGAGTAAAGGAAAGAAGGAGGAGGGAGGAAAGAAAGAAGGAAGGGAGGAAAGAGACAGGAAGGAAAGAAAGAGTCAAGAAACATATTTTTGAATTGTTCATCTTGTCACTGAACTATATATTTATCTTTGTTTGTTAAAGACTGAAAACAAGAAGCACAACAACAGTGTTTCATGTATTTTCAATCACATTAAATGATGATTTTTTTCTTTTTTTTCTCAATAGAAACTTCCTGGGAACCAAAGAGACGTCTTTGCTCCTGATGGCCATGTTCCTCCTCGCTGTGTTTTACCACGGCCAGCAGGTAAGACCACAGCAGGAGGTGTGATACAGTACGAGTTCATTCTTATAGCAGATTCCCTCTTTAAGTATTCATCTTCTCATCGCAGCTGACTTTAAATGTCCTCATCCAATCAAGACATCAGAGTCACAAAAATAAATAACCAAGAGATTAACCCTCCTGTTGTCCTCGAGTCAAGGAAGGAAGGAAGGATGGAAGGGAGGAAGGATGGAAGGAAAGAAGGAAGGATGGAAGGGAGAAGAAGGAAGGAAAGATGGAAGGATTGAAGGAAGGTAGGAAGGATGGAAGGGAGGAAGGATGGAAGTGAGGAAGGAGGGAAGGAAGGAAAGGAGGAAGGGAGGATGGAAGGAAGGAAGACGAAGGAAGGATGGAAGGGAGGAAGAAGGAAGGAAAGGAGGAAGGAAGGATGGAAGGGAGAAGAAGGAAAGGAGGAAGGGAGGAAAGGAAAGAAGGAAGTAAGGAAGGTAAGAAGGAAGGAAGGAGGGAGGGAGGAAAGGAAGGAGGGAGGGGGGTAAGAAGGAAGGGAGGAAGGAAGGATGGAAGGAAGGAAGAAGAAGTAAAGAAGGAAGGAAGGACGTAAGGAAGGTAAGAAGGAAGGAATGAAGGAAGGAACAAGATGGAAAGGAGGAAGGGAGGAAAGGAAAGAAGGAAGGAAGGAAGGAAGGAAGAAGGGAGGAAGGATGGAAGGGAGGAAGAAGGAAGGAAGGATGGATGGGAGGAAGAAGGAAGGAAAGGAGGAAGGAAGGATGGAAGGGAGGAAGAAAGAAGGAAGCAGAAGGAAAGGAAGGAAGGGAGGAAAGGAAAGAAGGAAGGAACGATGGAAGGGAGGAAGAAAGAAGGAAAGGAAGGAAGGGAAGGAAGGAAAGAAGGAAGGGAGGAAGGAAGGATGGAAGGAAGGAAGAAGAAGGAAAGGGGGAAGGGAGGAAAGGAAAGAAGGAAGTATGGAAGGTAAGAAGGAGGGAGGAAGGAACAGTCAAAACAGACGGGGTCAATTTGAATAATAAAAGCAGTAACATCTTATAATCCCTCTGAAGTACAGAGAGCTCAGATGAAACCCGAAAGAAAAACTTCATTTACACTTTAATCAACGCTGACATCTCAACAGTGTCGGAGTCAGCGTGCCACAGCTCTCTCAACAGCTGGTTTTCACCCGTTTGTGATCCTGACGACAGGTGCGACAAAAAAGTGATAAGTGGATAAAACACTTTGTACATCGTGGAGTTAGTGACAGACGCTCGGAGATCACAGGCAGGTCGAGAGGTAGCGGTTCGTTCAGACATGTCTGTAAAAACAGCAGCACAGAGAAGACAGAACAGGGTTTTTTGGGGGGGGGGCTTTACCTTTTGATAGCAGATGGCCGACAGGAAACAGGGAGAGAAAGAGGAATGACCATAGACTGTATATAAAACATCCGTGACGTCACCCATTGGTTTGTGGACTGCTGCTTAGAAGCCAATAGTATCGGATCTGAGCAGCGCCATCTTGAACATTTCAGGTGCATGCTGGGAAAAATAAAAACAGGGATTCTACTTATATGGGCATCAGGAGGAGCATGAGGCGCCCTCCTGAACCTGTGAACCAATCAACCTGTCAATCACGACGTAGCCACGCCCTAATGCATACCCTGCTTTATCGTCACATATAAAATCAGGGAGGCCAAAATGTCCCAAATGAACATCATACTGCATTGAAGAAGGCTTTAAACTAGCGATTGAGACCATAAACACATTTTGAAAACGTTTACTGAGGTTAGAAATCAAGTGAGAAGTTGGTGAATTCTCCATTGACTTGTATAGAGACGGAAGTCCTTTTGACACCAAAACGGTCGCCCCCTGGTGGCCTTTTGATAGAATGCAGTTTTAAGTTACTTCCACGTTGGCCTCATTTCAGAGGACCGGAACTCCCCGCCTGGTAATGACCTGCAGGGGAAGGAAGTTTTTAAACAGCAAAGATTATGGATAAAATGTTGAAAAATTTGAATCACAAGTTTGTGTTTGTGAGTTTTGGATGAAACTAAATGACAATATAAGACTCTATAAACACTCACTGGTACACCTGTGTAATCTAATTCAACCCAATACAACAGATCTGCTTTAAATTCTACTTTATGTTAATCACTGAGGTCATTAGTAGGTGATGGTGATGTACTACGGTTCATTATATTTGCTGGTGTTCCTAATATTTTGTCCACTCAATTAACGTACATGAGAGGGACAACATTTAAATGAAGTCATTATTAGTATAAATCCACTTAAATACACTGTAGGTGGATAAAATATGTAATATTTATCATTCTTTTGTGGTTACACCATTTGACATTTTCAGGAGCATTCAGTCTTACTTTTGGTAAAAAATGGTGCAAATGTCATTTCAAATGATATAAAACCAACAAAAATACTAAATGTACATTTAAAAAAACCTGATGCTGCTTTTAAATCTATTTTTTTAACATATTTTTTTAATTGCTCACCTTGCCAACCCTTATTTGTCACTGAACATCTATGAGAAAGGAAATCTAATTTGGGTGAACTAGCCCTTTTAATTCCTATCAGCAGCATTTCATCCATAATACCAGAGAAAAGCAACAGTCAGGTGTTATTGTGCAACACACAAAGACACAGAAAAAAAACCCTCTTCATTTACACGACATATTATACAAGCCGGTTTTATAAGGATGCAGTCAGAGTCAGCAGCTCAGAGGAAACTGGTATCAGCGCGTTGCTTTCAAGCTCTCTCTATGGCAACCTTTGATCATGTAGTTCAGCGGCTCGGCGTCGGTCAGAGATGGAGGGGAGACGGCCGTAATTGAAGGTCCTTTTGTAGCCTCCATGAAAGTAGAAAGTAGAAAGCAGCCGCATTTGCAGTCATCCAGTGGCATATTGATTCTGCCCCCGGTCAATCCCACCACTTGTTTGGCAAAGCAGAGACAATGACAGCTCGCAGCGAGGCGTCTGACACTCGCCACTCTGATGGGAGAGAAAAAAAGAAAAGAAAAAGAAGAAGAAGAAGCTGTTTATGTGAGAGGCCGAGAGAAAAAGATGATATTAAACAGGCTGTTTACTCTGAGCAGGAAGTTCAATGTTCAACATGGTGATTTCTTCATCTGTGCTTTTGGGATGTACAATCAGCTTTTTATACCAATATTATAAACGATCTTTAAGTTAGCTGTTACGATTAACTATAACCACAAAACTCTGGAGAAAACTGTCAGTGTGAAACAAGTTCACGGCTATTTCCTGCAGTCTATCTGTCCGCCCTCCTGAACCTGTGAATCAATCAACCTGTCAATCACCACGTAGCCACGCCCTAATGCATACCCTGCTTTATCGTCAAATATAAAATCAGGGAGGCCAAAATGTCCCAAATGAACATCATACTGCATTGAAGAAGGCTTTAAACTAGCGATTGAGACCATAAACACATTTTGAAAACGTTTACTGAGGTTAGAAATCAAGTGAGAAGTTGGTGAATTCTCCATTGACTTGTATAGAGACGGAAGTCCTTTTGACACCAAAACGGTCGCCCCCTGGTGGCCTTTTGATAGAATGCAGTTTTAAGTTACTTCCACGTTGGCCTCCGCTCAGAGGTGGGCCTGGGAAGGAATCACAACAAATGAGCCTCAGTAAAAGCCACAGCTGCTCCTTGTTGCGTGAGGAACTAAATCTTCTTGTAATCGACTCAGGCAATGATCACAAATCTCACTATTTTTTTGGAAGGCAGCAGAGATCCAGCAGAGACGTGAAATGACAAAGTATTCAACGGGAGTAATATATCACCACTGCTAAACGCTGCGATAATGAAGCAGCTTCGTTGAGAGCGAGTCTTTTCAAAGCTTTTACAGCGGAAAACTCACAATGTCGACGCTCATTGTTGAGAACACGTGTGTGAACAGAGAGAGAGAGAAGGGTGTAAATACATTAGTTAATGCGTCTTTCAGAGGAGACCTTTAAGTGTTTTTTACTGTGTTGTGAAGAAGAGCCTATTAGTGCAGAAAGATGGAGGACGGTCTTTCACTCCTTTATTCCTCTTCTTCACCGCCTCTTTCATCAGGAGAAGCTCATTCAGTGCAAAATCTTCACAATAACCCAGAAAATAACATTTGCACACATTCTCCCTTTTTACATTTATATTGAACTTATGAGTGCGCATTTCATTTTATAAGCCTGATAGATGAGATTTCGGGTAAATGATTCTCTTTAACTCCATTATCATGCATTTAAAAGATTAATAATATGAGTAAATGTATTGAATCAAGTGTGAATCAAGCCAAAGCCCCCACTTTTTATTCATAATAAACTAATGGCAGCAGGGCACAGAAGCCAGATTAGGTTGTTCTTCATGTGAACGCTGCTTCCTGTCCGAGCTGTAATTACATTATCAAGCATCGGCCGACACGTAGCTGCAGCACAAGAGGCTCTTATGTTGAAATGTGAAATCATTTTAAGATCAATAGTCATGGTCATTACCTAATGGTGCCGGTGGATGAAGAAGAAATCATTTCATTATAGTGAATGTAAATAGATCTTTTATCTTTCACACTATAGACACAGCTCATATGAGTGTTTTCTGATTTGTCACCTAATATTAAGATTTGATGAATACACTTAACCCTCCTGTTGTCCTCGAGTCAAGGAAGGAAGGGAGGGAGGAAAGAAGGAAGAAGGAAGGAAAAGAGGGAGTGATGAAGGAAGGAAAGGAGGGAAGGAATTAAAGGAGGGAGGAAGGAGGAAGGAAGTGAGGAAGGAAGGGAGGAAGAAGGAAGGAAAGGAGGGAAGAAGGAAGGAAGGAAGGAAGGGAAGGAGGAAAGAAGGAAGGAGGCAAAGAATGAAAGGAAGGAAATGAAGGAGGAAGGAAGGGACGAAAGGAAGGAAGGACGGAGGAAAGAAGGAAGGAAGGAGGGAGGGAGAAAGGAAAAGAGGAAGGGAGGAAAGGAAGGAAAGAAGGACAGAGGAAAGAAGGAAGGGAGGAAGGTTGGGGGGAGGAAAGAAAGAGAGAAGGAGAGAGGAAGGAAGGAAGGAAGGAGGCAATGAAAGAAGAAGGGGGGAAGGACAGAAGGAAGGAAGAAAGGGGGATAAAGGAAGGAAAGAAGGAAGGGAGGAAAGAGAGAGGAAGGAAAGAAAGAGAGAAGGAGGGAGGGAGGAAGGACAGATAGAAGGAAGGAAGAAAGGAAAGAAGGAACATTCAAAAAAGACGGGGTCAATTTGACCCGGCAGGACGACAGGAAGGTTAATTGGTTAAATCTGCATTAAAAGTCACTTTATGTGTTTTAATTGTTATGTGTTACGTTGTTGTTTGTGATGCTGATAAACATTTTTATTTATGCAAATTTAAAAAACAATCAAAAAATCAAAACATTATTCAAGATTAAAGATTATTCCAACATTTATTAATGACTGACAGGTAATTTATGAATGTGAATAGATGTAGAGACTAATTATGAGTCAGAATATAAACAGTATGAAGGAAGGAAAGGAGGGAGGAAGGAGGAAGGAAGGGAGGAAGGAAGGGAGGAAGGAAGGGAGGAAGGAAGGAAGAAGGAAAACATATTTGCTGTTGTAATTAAGTTGTATAAGAGATGACAGCAGCTTTTACACTGAGTTAAATGTTTATTAGGATTGAGCAGCTAAGTGCATTTTTTCTGGGAGGGTTTTTAAATGAAAGTGTCACCCAGATTGTGAACCGCGGAGGTCATGTTAGTTAACGACTAAGCGACCGGCCGCCATCTCATTATTATCCTGCCGCCAAACCCAAACCGGCCGCTGTGGGCTTTTACAGTCTTAATTACAAAAAAAAAAAAAAAACAACAGAAAATGAGATTGAAGTTTTGTACTCACTCATATGATTAATGGGACTAATTGATACAAAGATTAATCACAAAACTGTTTCCGCCAATCGCCAGAGACAGGCGCTTAAATCCTCACAGGCTTATCTGCTTGCCCGCGAAATTAATTTTCAATATCAGGGTTTTTTTGTTCTTTCCTTTTTTTCTCCCCCCCCCCCCCCCCCCCCCTTGACATGTTTTAACCAAATGGTACCGACTTATTGTTTGGCTCTAATGTATTCAAATTACTTTGTATTAATTGTGCATTGAGAAAAAGCAATTTGTGTTGCCTATTAGACTCCTTTTTTTGGCTCCCGCTCCATAATTGATCCAACCTTTAACAGATTTTTTAATTCCAGAAACACAGTTCAGCTTTTCCATCATTTAAATGATATAAACAACAGACTTTCCCACCTCATCCTGGTTGAATTTTTCATTAGAAGCAGTTAATAAAGTCTGTCTGGAAAGGAAAAAGAAAGAGGAGAAGGAGTTTAAGAAGGAGCATAAAACGTTTGGAGATATTGAAGATAACAGTGAAAAGTCCTGGTTATCGGTTACTATAAAGATTAATAGATAGTTACTGTATCAGGCAGCGTTAGCAGGGTCACAATGAGCTCATTATGATCAACTCCTCTAAGTCTGTGAGGAGTGACAAGAAAATATATTTTAATTTGATACTTTATTGAGTCACTTTCACCCTCAGTTGGTCTCGTCTTATTCCTCACACGTCTCTAATTGTAATTCAACTTTTTTCCTTCACGGATAAAAAAAAAAAAAATGTCACAGTAAAAAGCTGCATTTAAATTAACTCCATGATTTCATCACATCATAGCGTTACCAACACAAAGCCTTTATTTTTAGCTGTTATGTGTGTTTATGATTCTGTTGTTTTTTTATCTTCCCTGAAAGATAAAATGCTTTCCAAAGGGTGAAACCAACATTTACATCCTTTGTTTTTTCTACATCCATCCAGTCCTCGGGTTTAATGATCTTCCACCTCTATGATTAGGGAAAGATTGTACTCAAACCAACGTTAGCAGTAATGTGTCGGCTGTGACACAATCACACTTTTTTTATATCCAATCTGGGTGATGAAGTTGTTACATTTTGACCAGGATGATGGACGATATCTCTGATTCTGCTGTATTGATTTTGATTGAGTCATATTTAAAGTGTTTGAGTTGGTAAATATGAACGTTAACTACTTATTTAAACCTGTTTTTGCAGGATTGCTTGTAGGGAAACAGCTTGGCCTGTCATGATAACTACTTTGGTTGGACCAGAAATAATCGCAATAAACAATATTATTGTCATTTGAAGATAATTTTATACCACCATTATGGTTGGGGACAGAGTTATTTACCTTTAATCTCCACTCAGGCGGACACAGTGAGGAATGGAGGACACTACTCACTTAGCCAATGTGTCATGAATAGCCTCTTAGCTGCTAATGTGAAGTGTGTACATGTATCATACGATAAGTCCATATATAGACATGATGATGCTGATAATTACGTCATTGTTGGGTCGATAACTATTGTGACAGGCCTAGAAAAAAACAACACAAAGACAAATGACACTGAATTTGTAATAATAAGTCATCCAAATAGTTAACTTACTGTAATCATTTTATTGGGATAAACTTAAAAACTAAATATTGGTACTTTTACATAAGTGGAATAAATCAAATAATGCAAACACATAAGCTTGTATGTAGCGTTTGAATGGCATTTATTTATATAGATAGATAGATAGATAGATAGATAGATAGATAGATAGATAGATAGATAGATAGATAGATAGATAGATAGATAGATAGATACTTTATTAATCCCAAAGGAAATTAACTGTCTCATTACCATTGTTCTTATTTTATAGTAAAAGTTACAAATCACTACCTAGATGATTTAAATTGGGAGAAAAAAGAAATAAGAATATAAAATAAAGTTTTATTTTTAAGGTGTATTTTCTGGTTCTGCCACTGGAGGGCGCCAGAGATCAAAACGTTCAAATTCTGCACATATAGAGGCTTTAAGTAAAAAAATGAGATACTTTACTAAGCATCAGTTTTTTTCTGTGTTGTAGCTGGAGTACACGGCCCGGCTGGACTTCCTGTGGCGCGTTCAGGCCAAAGAGGAGATCAACGAGATGAAGGAGCTGCGAGAACACAACGAGAACATGCTGCGGAACATCCTGCCGAGCCACGTGGCCCGACACTTCCTGGAGAAGGACCGGGACAACGAGGTCCGTACAAACTCACACATCCGTCACGTGTTTGAATTTAATCTCACTTTGACTCTCTGAAACAATGAATATTAACTTTGCTTTATTTTATATGTGATGGTATTACACAACAACATGTCAGAGGTTTTAAGTGCTGGGGGAGCTCCTAAATTTGGGGAATAATTATCTAATAAACTACTAACTGGAGCGTCCAATACCTGAACACTAAATTATCATGTGATAATATTGTTGATATAACAAAGAAAGCTGCTGACTATTTATTGCTGTATTGTTTTATTGTGATGGATTATCTGCTTCAAGCGCATTTGAAGCCTCTCAGTTTATTTTCATACCTACAGAAATCAATATAAATTAGTCAAGATGGCATGAAATGAATCTTATGTTAAAGAAAATTCTGATTTATTAAGTTAATGCTGCTGAGATCTCTGAAGAGTCGGCAAACACGAGCAGTCAGACGACCAGACAGTTAAATCAGATTAAGCGATATATTGAATTAATTGAATTTATTAGATTTTTGGTTTTTTTTAGCACAATGTGTAAAATGTACAAAATAGGAAAATCGAGTTATAAACATAGATGACGTGATTAGTTTCAGTACTTGATCAGCTGCTAGGTGAATTTAATGAAAATGACTCTTCTCTCTGATCTGAGCTCTCAGGTTGTGTTAGTTGACGGGGTTTCATCTCTGGTTAACGGAGTTGAAGCTCTGAGAGTTGAAAGCTAACTAGCAACTGCCTGCAGATATCAGACTGATGAACACAATCAGCACATCAGTTAATAAGCAGACTTTTCTAATCTGTGTTCAAACTGATTATTAAACTGTTGTCTGAGCTCTATCAGAACAGTCTATAGATGAACTGGATAACATGCATTAAGCGATGCAGATCTTTTATTATTCTTATTCAACTGTTTAAAGAATTTAGTTTAAAACCAACAATGAACTGATCTACTAACAAGTATTGTGTGTGTATCAAAGCCTGATATATCTTATTCCTCTGAGCTGTAGACCTTCTGAGCTCCATTAGCACGGTCCATAGACAGACGTATTTTATGTATAATGATGTCTTCCAGGGGGTGCAGCTATTCTTTTACTGGCATTGTTATAGCGCATGCAATAAACCTGCAACATCCCTGGTTCGGCATGGGACTGTTGTTGCATGTCATAACCATATATCTCTCCTCTTGTTTACTGTCGGCCTCGCTGCCAACAACTGTCCAATAAAGGCAAAAAAGCCCCCAAAAAATGAAAATAAAATGGGCCCTACTTCAGATGATCTAACCCACTTTATTTTGGGGTCAAACTAAAATTAGCATACATGAAATGTCTGTAATTGCTCCAGAAGTCATTTTAGCAACATTTCCACATCTCAGCTATTACAATTTTGTGAGTAAAATATTATTACTGATAAAACCCACAAACAATCCAACATCATCCCCTCTTTTACCAACCAAGATTAAGATTAAACTATGATTAATATTCTCAGTCAACCATTCAGCAAACCGCAGACTAAATCTAAACCCAACACTGACTCTGATGCTCAGTATTTCTGTGCCTCCTCTCACACATCTGCATGCTTCACCTTCTTTTTCCCCCCCCACTATAGATGTGCTCTAAAATTAATCCCCTGTTCATTACAATTCGGTCCCTGAGTCTCGATGTTCCAGCTCTGAAGAAAAGAAAAGGCTCTGTAATTGCTTTTCAAACAACTGTACAGAGAGAGAATTGGTTGGGCTCTACATTCAACCGGAAATCTTTGTAGAGCCTTTTTTTTTCTTCTTCTTCTTCTTCTTCTTCTTTTTGGTCGCATGCATTTGATTTGATTTTAATAACATGTTGTCAGTCAGTCAGCAGAGAACACATTGATTTGCTTCTCCGTGGCTGCAGTGACTCAGCTGCCCCAAATCTGCAAAGAGTCAAACTTTCCAAAGTTCCTCTTTTTGTTCACCTTATCTCCGCTGCCCTTCTCCTTTTGTGCTTTTAATTTCCTTTGAATAGAGCAGTTCTGCACTTGTTAAAAACCTACAATAGAAGCACACAATCACATTCAAACACACATATGTCTATAAAAGCTTCAGCACATTTACGACACTTTACATGATCTTACCTTTTAACTGTTTTACTTTAAATGCAGCCACTGGTTTTCTTTAATATTGATATTTTTGTGGACAAAAATGCACCATTCGGAAACCGTGGGTGTTATTCTGCTGCAGGGGTTTGCTCCCATTCAGTCACTAGAGCATCAGTGAGGTCCAACACTGATGTTGGACGATAAGGTGTCAGTATTTCAGTTCATTCAAAAGGACTGGATCGGGCTGAGGTGTAGACTGTATATAAAGATGGACGTAGAGAAGTGTGAAATCACCTGTTGGAGCCAGTTTTTGAAGCCCAGAATTGCGGCTTATGGTCAGCGCCATCTTTTCTGGTTGAAAGACCTATCAAACAAGTGCAGGGTGTTTTCTTTCAGAAGTGAAGACAGTGAAGACAAACCAAACTTAACAGATACTAAATAGTGATATTATTATCACTAAAGCATCAGTGAGGTCCAACACTAGCCAGGTTTACATGGAGCCTAATATTCCGATTAGAATCGGTTTAGAAGCACAAACTGAATGAAAATGTTCCATGTAAACACCTTAATCAATCTTTATTTGTATAGCGCCAAATCACAACAAAGTCATCTCAAGGCACTTTACACATAGAGCAGGTTCTAAACCGTACTCTTCAGGTTTTAATTTTAAAGAACATTCCCACATGAGCAAGCACTTGACGACAGTGGCAAGAAAAAACTCCCTTTTAGAAGAAACCTCAGGCAGAACCAGGCTCACAGTGGGCGACCATCTGCTTCGACCGATTGGGGTAGAGAGGAGAGAGAGGAAGGATAGGAGAAAGAAGCACATTGAAATTGGAATAAAGAGGCCCAAACCAAATGGAATTGCATTTGGTTCCAGAGAGGTAGAATATTCCTTTCCCCAAACCGATCAAAGGTAAAATTTTATCATTTAACCGGTGAAACGGAAAGTTGTCTCACTGCGTTCTTTCTGCGCATGCTCAGCCTTGACATAGCCTAAATGTGCAGTGACTTGTAGATGAGGCGGCTTCCAAGCAGAGCAACTGGTCCACGGCGGAGAGCTTGTTTCTAATTCAAACTCTAAAAGATTTAAATATTATCTCATGTTTAGATGGAAGAAAAAAACAAGAAATACTGACCTGTTCAAAAAAGTCCATGAAAAACATCCATCTTTGGTCAATCACGTGATATTTACAACAATCTGCGCATGTCACACAGCTGCAAAACGTCTTTCTGATTAAATGCGGTGGCGCATGTAAACACCAGACTGGAATAGATCACGTCACATGTAAACATTTGTCCTGAAATCTTCAATCGGAATGAAAAAGAAGTCTCCGTGTAAACCTGGCTACTTGCAGTCGGTATTACAGTTCATCCCAAAAGACTGGCTGGATTGAGGCGTGGACTATATGCAAAGGTGGACATAGCGAGGTGTGATGTCCTCCCTTGGATTGGAGCCAGTTTGAAGTCCAGAGATGCAGCTTATGGTCAGCGCCATCTTTTCTGATTGAAGCCAGGACATTTTAGATAAAGAGTGCATGGTGTGTTGCCTTTTAGATGTAAAGACAATGAAGTAAAAGTAGACTTAACTCTGTCACCTGTTGGTTTTGATTGGATTATGTTCGACTGTTTTTTTTCCATTTGAGGCAAGGACCTTTTTAAAATAAGGAGTGCAGGATGTTTCCTTTCATTTTTTGCTGAAAGATGGATGAAAGAAACGCTGGCTGAGACATTGTGTTGAGTTATAGAAGCCAGTGGAGCAGAGGCTAGACAGGAAGTGATGTCTCTTATCACTCTGACTCATTTCAAATTAGATCTACAAGATTAATTACACCTTTTTAAAATGTGAAAAACATCATAATTAAAATGCAGACTGATAACTTCTGTGTTTCTCTGTAATGAGCTGCCAGCAATTAAGATGAAAGATGAAGATGACTTTGTGGTCAGTCGGGGGAATCTCTTTAAATATCCATCAACGGGGGTTTGACATTAGTCGAGAAAGGAAAAAGTAAAGTAACATATTTTAGTTTTTCTTTTTTTTTTATATGGAAAAAAAGACAAGAAAACTGCCTTTTTTGTGGCTTTTCTTGCATCATTTGTCTCATTTTATGAGCGCAATAATGACTGATGGCGTTGGTCGGCACAGAGGACAGTTATCGTGTGCCGGAGTCAAATGGCTGCATTGTCCTCATCCGGCTTCTTTCATTATTGACTCCTCCGGTCTTCCGTAGCCTCCTGAACAAAAAAACAAAAGAGGCGAGCGACCGATGAATTATTGATGTCAGGAGGGGAGAGCTGATATCATTCTGCTCCCGTGCCTGTTCCTAATTAAAAAGGACATGATTAAAAATGCATTGGTTAGGATAGGTTGGGTCCTAATCACTTCTTACATTATAAATCAGGCTGTTTATTGTTCCATGGTTTAGATACTGGAGCGCTGGGTTATTAATAGGCTCCTCCTGCACCCCCTGAAGAGGTGTTTATGATCTTTTGGATTGGTCAGGTGACAGACAGCTGAGTGTCATTTATATCAACAGTTTCATTTTTAGGCTCTGTTGGGGTTTTTTTTTTTTAAAGGAGGGGATTGAAGCTTTTATTCGCAGCAGCTTGCAGGGCTTCACTCAACGACACTTCAGTAGTGCTTTCAGCTGCTGGTGGTTTAGATGTTGTGATCTTTTTTCTTGTTACAGCTTCCTGTGTGGCCAGTGTTGTGTGACAGGCTTCAGATTCACATCAGAAAGCGTGTTAAAAGCAGATAAATTAGAGTGTTGCTGCAGGCTTTAGACACATTTTTACTGATTCGTGTTGCATTCATAATAGTTTAGATAAACAAATTAGCCAAAATAAAACAAGGTATCAATCAATTTTATGATGTATTTTACAACAAAAGAGTTTCAAATTTGGTTAATCCAGCTGAACAACTACAAATGACAATATTTATAGTTTCATTTTATGCTGAATTTTATAACACTTTGTTGGATTTGACTTTAATTTGTCACTATCTGTGCCTGCCGACTGTAGAAAACTCCTAATAAAGTCCATTAAAAAGGCTTCAGTTGCAGGATGAACACTGACTGACGTGATCCTAAAGAGACGCAGCGAAGGGACCGAGAAATTAAATTAGCTCGACTTTTACCGACTTCTACTTTTACGGTTTGAGGTTTGACTGAGCTCATTAAACATGTATAATGTCGGTGAGGATGTCACAATAAAGTCAGGGGCTTATTTTCACAAGTGTGTAATTACACTGAAAAGTCAAGTTGAATCCAGACAGAGAGAGCGAAAGAGAGAGAGATGCTCGACTTCTCCTGAATTATTAACTTGAGATGTTGAACTATGACTGGACATCGTGTTTACCAGCCTCTCGTTAAAATATTCACATAAAAACATGATGAATTACTCCGTGTGACATTAGTATGTGAGGAGAAGCTGTTTTCATGTCTATTGGACCTCTGTGCTGCTCTGTCACGTGTCAACAGTGCCCCCTGGTGGTGGAAACGATAAAGTGACGCTGCAGTCTCAACTGCTGCAAAACAGCATCAAACACTCTGATGCTGTGCAGATTTTAAATATTTTACATTGAGTTTTAATTATTTTAATTATAAAAAGTTCAAAATGAAGCAATATTACATTTTTAAAAAGTATAATGGGAAAGGGTGCAAGAGCCCAAATAAGCCAAAAGAAGTTATAATTACCTCAAAATGACAGTGCTGCAGTTTATAGTGTTGTAGTGAAATATTGTAAAAAGTCCATATAAATTTAAAATTACACTACTATGCAATGTCAGTATTTCAGGTGTACTATTACTTTCAGTTCAACTGCAATATTTTTTTTCACTTTAAAATCTGTGCAATATCATATTTACTATATTTATTTACTAATATTATTTTTATTGCGTGTGTACTTACTTATTAATTGTTCTTTATTCTTTTTATTGATGTTCTTTCTATTTTGACTATCAACTTGCTCCCACCAAGGGACTAATAAATGAATATCTTATCTTATTTACTGGTCACAGATAATATACAGCAGGTAAAGTATTGTAAGATTATTTTAAACCTCCGCAATCAAAGGACTTTTATCTCCTCTGTCTGTTGTTGATCAGCATCAGTAAAGCACAAATCTGCCTTTACAAAGAACAGTGTAAATCTGGATTTTATTATCCAGTCTAAAAAGTGCAGTTATCAAATCTGCTTAATATCAGATTTCACTAATAATTCCATTTTATTTAATCTGACACGTGTTTTAAAGTAGAAGAACTAAAAAGACTTAAGCAAAAGAAGTGTTGATGGAGGATGAAACAACATTAATAAGTGTCGTCTGTCCCTGCAGGAGCTCTACTCGCAGTCCTACGACGCTGTGGGTGTGATGTTCGCCTCCATCCCGGGCTTTGCAGACTTCTACTCTCAGACCGAGATGAATAACCAGGGAGTCGAGTGCCTGCGGCTTCTCAACGAGATCATCGCCGACTTTGACGAGGTGAGAACGGCAGCTACTTCAGCCCAACTTCTAAACATGCAAGGAGCCGTCTCTCTGCCATCTACAGCTTTTCATTTTTCATCTTTTGTTCTTTTTGGTCAGTTTTAGTATTATGTGTTAATATAATTCATTTTGGCAGTCTTGTATTTGGGTACGGTTTTTCTATATGTTGCTGGTTAATGTTTTGTATTGTGGCTGTAACATATTTGGGGGCTTGTCCGAGATTTGAACCCAGGACCTCTCGCATCTGTTCTGAACTTAGGATTTTTATATAATAGATCTGCTCAACTGCTTGGTAGAGGTCACTTTGTGTCATGATATCTGTTCAAAAACATAAATCTATTGAACCCATTTAACTTTTAGGTCAATCTTTACCACTCGTATGAGGTATGTAATGCACAGACGGTTGGTCAGACGGATGGTTGCTATAGATACAGGTTGTTCTATGGTTGCTATAGTTACAGGTTGTGTTTTAGTGTATGAATGAAGAATAACACAAATCACTGCTGACATCAGAGATCCTGCTGGAGACATTTTTGAAGCTGACTTTCATTTTTTCACCTTGTACATGAACAGAATGAGTCTCTGACATGATTTTAGGTCTGAATGAGTCTGTAGAGGCTGTAAAACATCACATTGAGGCTCAATGAGAAAATAAATCCATGTTTTATGTTGTCATGGCCTCAAAGAGGAAGGAAAAGCATAAATAGCACTTTCTTGGTGTAACCTACAAAGGGTTAAATGACTGGAGGGCACCTTTAAGTTCAGGAAATACTGATTAACTTCATCAAATTGCTAAAAAATTGTATTTTGCACATTTATAAACTGATTTCTTGAATTTATTTTGAATACAAAGTGCAAGTAGATGAAAGTTCAGGTTCAGTATGAGGGAGCAGCCCTGTGGACAGACTGAAATCCAGCTTGTGTTCCCGATCGAGCCTCCAGAACTGAACTGAGCTGAGATTTTGACAGAAAACGTCAGAGTCCTCTAATAAGAGCAGAGACAGACAGACACCAGCTGAGCTCGCTGCTGCTGCCGCCGCCTCAAGCCACGCGTCTCACTTTCAAACACTTGTCTCTCAAACATGAACAGACTTGTCTTTTCTCCGCTGGGGAACTCGTCTTCGGAGAGATGACAGAGCGTCTCGTGATATCAGAGATCAGAGACACACAAGCACTCAGAGGTTTAATTGGTGTTTTTTATGATACAATTAACAAAGAAGTTTATCACCTGCAACTGAATATGTTCATGATAACTCTGCCTTGAGTTGTGGTTTATCTGCTGAATTCAAACTTCTTATTTCATTAAACAGACTGCTGCAGAAACAGGATGTTAATTTATTTCATTCTTGTCTGTGTAGGGAGATACATAATAGTGTGTTACAGCAGGTTTTTCAAAGTGTCTCTCTGTGTCTTCTCTCTCAGTTGTTGGGTGAAGATCGATTCCAGGATATCGAGAAGATCAAGACAATCGGCAGCACCTACATGGCCGTCTCCGGTCTGTCACCAGAGAAACAGGTGAGATCCTCAGGGTGCCGTTTAGTCTGATTAAAGGCTGGTGACAAGCTGTTTGTTATTAACCTGCACGCTGTGAGCTTCACAGAGGGATTTTCAGATGTTGTTTTTCTGCTCTGTGTGTAATGGTTCCTGTCAAACTTGTGTTTTTCATGTTTTGTACCTACCTCCTGTTTAATTTTGTGACCCATGTACCCTTGTTTTGTAATCAGCCCTGTTCCATTTATACCCTTGTGTTACCTGTAGTTCATTGTCAGATTGTCATTGTCTCCTTTCCAGCCTTTTGTTCCTTGTTTTCTTGCCTGGTTTTTGACACTGCCTGGATATTTGGACTTTGGTTTTTGTTGCCACCGCTGACTACTTGAGTCATACATAAAAACAGTAAAATAGTTTCACTTTACAAACCATAGATTGTAGATTGAGTTTTGCTTTGCCCTCTGCATCTGGGTCCCAGCTTTGTAGTAAAGTGTTACAGGACTATAAACAGGGCAGGCAAAACACAAAGAACACATAACTTTGTCTTAATATAAAGCAGCTTTCCAGGAACTTTCCTCAAATGAAATACAGTCTAAAACGAGCAAAATTCATTTAAATTATAGAAATTATAAATATTGTTTAAAAGAAAAGTACAATACCAGTACCAATCCAAGTACCTTTAAAGTGATACTGATACCAACTGAGTACTTCATTAGATTCCCATTAACACATGTAGGTCTCTGTCTTGTATTCGGTGTAACAGGCTGTGGTGTAGACACACTTTAGAGCGTTTAGGTGGCATCTTGGCTGCTGAACTGCTAAGCACGCTAACTCAAATTCACCACGACTTCACCACCACAGACGGGTTGTAGCTGCTGTGGCAGTGGACCAATCACATGATGCATTAAACCCAAGAACGCTTGCTGTTGATTGGCTGTGAGACAGTCCAAACAAATAGTCATATTTTCTAGTTCTGGGTGCAAAAAGGATCGATTGCAGGTATCGTTTGATGGGAGACGTTTCGATACAACTTGGTATCGATTTATTTTGGTTGATACCTTAAAAGGCATCGAGTACTGTTACCCAGCCCTACTCAGTGCCAATTACACATTTTATTGGGACTCATAAAAAGCTCTTGATGTCGGAAATCCAGCCACAGGACTTCACATGACGAAAGGAAGAGACGACTGCACTCAAACTCATGAATGAAATAGCTGAAAAATACTCAATAAATCCAGCAGCAGTGTGAGTAGTAGTATAAGTAGTAGTGGTGAACACAGAGTGACATGTTGCCCTCCAGCTCACTCTGCTGACTCAGACCCTTTTTCTTCTTCTTGTTTTTCTTTGCCTCCCACAGCAATGTGAAGATAAGTGGGGTCACCTGTGTGCGTTGGCCGACTTCGCCATTGCGCTCAAAGAGAGCATCCAGGAGATCAACAAGCACTCGTTCAACAATTTCGAGCTGAGGATCGGTATGAACTTCTTTTTCCTGTTTCCTCTCTTTTTATCAGTTTATTCTTAACATTGTTTGTTGTTCCTGTTTTTCTTTTTGTCTGCCTTCAACCAACCAATCATCGTATTTTCCTTATTTTTAAAACTTCTTTTATTATTTCTTAATCTCATGATGAAGGGATGAGATTTCATTGAGGACTGCAACTGAAACATTAGTGTCATTATTGAACAGTAAATAATCAGTCATGTTAGTTTTATGGAGGTTTATAAAACAAAATGACAACATTAGCAGCCAGAACAAAAGTAAAACAATATAATAAAAGAATCAAGAAAACAAAACTTGAAGCCTTGAAACGTATTAGATGTGGGTTTGGTCCTCACCGCCTGAGGTTTTAATCTGTCATTAAACAATACCGACAGCGCTGTTTGTACATAGAAACAGTTATTGGTTGCTGAAATTGTTCCTATAGTCTGTATTTTCTGCAAAAAGAAACCCTAAAAACTACTCACCTAAAGCAATTTCAATGTAAGTGATGGGGGATGAAATTATTACATTATTCCTAGAGCAAAAAAATGCTTTTTAAAGTTCATCAATCTGACACCCATTTTTGACCAAAACCAAGAACTAAACTAGAACTAAAAGACTCTGTTGTATAATCCTGTTTGTGTGTCCACCACATTTAAAGAACCACATCAATCATACAAACTTAAAAAATGACGGCAGCTTTTGAAAAAATCAGTATTACCACATGAGGCAGAAACACAGTTGCCTGTTGTTGTTTATATTCACTGTGAATGACTCTGATGTTTGAGTGAGTGAGTGAATGAGAAGGAGAAATAAAAGGGCTGGAAGACGAGAGAAGCATCTGTTGTGTGTTTGATGATTATTTATTTCTACTTCAGAAAGCAACCACCATGAAAATAATGAGTTGGGAAGCTGACAATAATGCCTAACTTTACAAAGCAAGCGAGTGATTTTTGTCAAAGTAATTCACTGTTTTATAAATTAAATTGTGCACAAATTGGAGCATCTGCAGTGTTTGTTTGACCAATCAGTTATTATCAGCCCTGCAAAACCTCCATCTCCCAAAATGTTCCTGAACTTTTAGAAAGTAAAACTTCTTCTGACCAGGAACCTTTTTAATGTCCTGTTTATTCAACAGGAACTGGAGTTGGTTTGTAACTTTGGAGGATACACACTTGATTTGTCTAACTCAGACTGCTGAATCTTTATACTGGCTTTAACTTAAGAATTCATTTTTGCATGAAACAAGAATTGTTGATCTAGTCCTCCTGGTGGACCTAAATGCAAAAGACTGAAATCATGACTGCAGAAAACTATCTTTATTGGTGGGATGCAAAAAAAAATCAAAAGAGCCAGGCTGAATTGACAAAAATCTAAACAAGAAAACCAAGACTTAATTACTAACTGAACTAATGAGGGAATGGAGAACAGGTGACTAGACACTGGGAGAGACACGGGGAGCAGAGCAGGACTAACGAGATGATGAAGATGCAGGACAGGTGTGAAGGGAAAGTGTGGAGGGAAAAGCAGAAAAGAAACACCAGAAAGACACAAAACAGATCAACCAATAAAAACCAAAGTAAGAATTCAGTCCTTTCAAAAAGTCCCAACTCAAATTAAGTCCTCTCCTAAAAGAGAAAGTCTGAGGGCATCTGGTGGACGACTGCAACCGAGGAAAACAAAGACAAACTCAAGAGACAGAACCATGATAGGAACAATTATAGCAACCAAGAAACCTTTTAATGTACATATGTTCATGTCAATTAAATTAAATAGCGCCAAATCACTACAAAAGTCATCTCAAGGCACTTTTCACATAGAGCAGATCTTGAAGAGACCCACCATTCCCACATGAGCAGCACTTGGCGACAATGGCAAAGAAAAACTCTCCTTTAACGGGAAGGCAGAACCAGACTCTAGGTGGGCAACATTTGCCTCGACCAGTTGCCAGTGTTGTTGTTTTACTAAAAAATTGTGAACTTCCCTTTTAATCTGTGATGACCAATTACACAAATTCTTGATGGAAACTGTTGTACAAGTTTACTCAAATAAAAAGTAGAGGGTTTTTTTAAGTGTAAATTTGTGAAAAAGCGAGAGTATTGACACTAGTTTAACATTCTTGACATCTACTCCTGTGTTTTTTGTAAGATTGTCAACCACATCCGAAAGGGAGTGTGAAGAAGTGAACACTTACTAAATCCCACCCCTACTTCATAAATCTTGATGGAAACTGTTGTAAAAGTTTACTCAAATAAAAACTAGAGTTTTTTTTAAGTGTAAAATTGTATTGACACTAGTTTAACAGTCTTGACAACTACTCGTGTTTTTCGCAGGTATGGCCCACGGCTCGGTGGTGGCAGGCGTGATCGGCGCCAAGAAGCCGCAGTACGACATCTGGGGGAAGACGGTGAACCTGGCCAGCCGGATGGACAGCACGGGCGTGAGCGGCAAGATCCAGGTCCCCGAGGACACCTACCTTATCCTGAAGGAGCGCGGCTTCGCTTTCGAGTACCGCGGCGAGATCTACGTGAAGGGCATCAGCGAGCAAGAGGGCAAGATCCGAACGCACTACCTGATGGGCCGCGTGCAGCCCAACCCGCTCATCATGCAGCCGCGCAAAATCACCGGCCAGTACTCGCTGGCGGCCGTGGTGCTCGGCCTGGTGCAGTCGCTCAACCGGCAGAAGCAAAAGCAGATCCTCAACGAGAACAACAACTCGGGCATCATGAAGGGCCACCACCACTACAACAGGAGGACGTTGTTAGCGCCCGGTGTCTCCGAGGTGGGCGGCGGGCATCACGCCGAGGTAGCCGATAAGACTGAGCTGTCATGAAGGGTGGACCGGAGTTTGAGTTCCACGCAGATTTCTCAGAGGCGGAGATGCTTTTCAGGCAAAAATAAGCCCCAATGGTTGAGTTAAAGCTCATTAAAGAACAACTGGTTTCTGGTACAAGTTGTTCAGGAGTTGTTTGCAATGATAGAGAGAGAGAGAGAGAGAGAGAGAATGAAAAGAGAGAGCGTCGTTAGCGAGCAAAGTGGTGAATGAGAGGAATAAAATGTTACTTTCTGTTTGTTTCACAGCGGTTAAAACAAACATGCAAACCTGCCTCAATGTCTGATTTGGTCCTGACTGTGTTTGCTTGTTTGGTGCTGAGCAGGCAGCTTTTTAACAGCTGCTCCAGCCCAAAACGAGGCTATGAGGGCGTTGACCCCTTGATTCCACCGGGCACTGATGCACCACGTTCTGGCCTCCGGAGCTGATCGCTGCCACTCTAGACGATGATTGAGATGCTGCCGGGCACTGTGCCACGTTTCAGAAGCGGCTTTCTCTTCCGCTGGGCTATAAATACGAGCAGTGCATATTTTCAACAGAAGATGCTTCAAAGAGCAAATCGAGCTGGACAGGAACAGGAAGTCAGACACAGAAACAGCAGTAGTATAGAGCATCCGGTCAATTTTCAAAATAAAATAACCCGTGCAGACTCCTGATTCAGCAACAAACAAAACAACACAAACACAAACAAATAAAGAGAACATTTAACTACGTACATTTACACACATTCATACACTGATGACAGGAGCTACCACACAGAGTACCAACCTGCTCATCAGGAGGAGACTAACCATTCATACACCGTTGGCGCAGCAATAAGAGTAATTTGGGGTTAAGTGTCTTGATCATGAATTGGGTGATGATCTTGCTTGGAATTGAACCACCGATCATCCGATTGGTGGTTCAATTGACCACCAATCGGATGATTGTAATGACCGCTCTATCTCCTGAGCCACAGCCGCCCCGAGGCCTACTGAACCACAGTAGAAGCACCAATATTAAGTAAAAGAACCAAATCAACTAAATTTGAGCAAGTTAACAAAATAAACAAGTTAGACAAAAATTATGTTGTGCTGCTACTACAGTATTTACGTTAGACTAAAGGCACTCATTTGGATTTGATCAGGCTGCTGTAATTACTGTATTAACAGCAGTGTTGGGGAAGTTACTCAAAAAATGAAATATATTGCACATTTCTCGTTACCTGTGAAAAGTAATGACACTACTCCTTAGCAACGCCGGTGAGTCTTGCCCATCATAACACCATGTTGTACCTGTTTCTCCTCGGAGTCGGCACTAGACTGGCTGGTATGAAGAGACTCTACATGTTTCCATCCTGACATTATAACACCGCTCCAGATCGCTCACTAAAGTTTTATGTCTGATGACGGCCGTCTGTTCACTATTATCGGTACTTTGCTGAGTTTGTTTCTCAAAGACGGAGATTAACCAGTAATACACAAGCTTTGGCTGCTTGGTTTGGGGTCTGCAGACACTCAGCTTGAGTATGAATGTGGGTCCATAAGTGTTCCGCTATTAGCTTTCTGTTAGCATCAGAGGTCAGGCAGTTGTGCCGCAAATGGCATGAAACGCACCTTCGATTATTTTTTTTATCCGCCCAATTTAAACATAATTGAAGAATTAATGAAATGCAAGTAACACCACATTTCTTTGATTAGTAACTGTAATGTGATCACTGAGTGGAGACACTATAACGCATTACATTACTGAGTTACAGGTAATTGTAATGTGATTACAGTAACGCATTACACCCAACACTGATTAACAGTCTAACTGCATTTAAAAGGCTGATGGAGGAGGACGGAGCATAATGGTGGCACAGTTGAAACGTGCGGGAAAGCTAAACAATGAGCTGAAACTCACTATAAAGCCGAGGAGGAGCTGCAGAATCATTGATAATTCTCTTTATGTTCAAACTTGCTGACAGATCAGACTTTATTATAATGAAAAATATGAATTAAAGCTGTTTTTTAAGGTTTGTTTGACGTTAAAAGTTTCTCTGACTGAGGTTTAACTCAACCAACGAGATTATTCCTGCCTGCTGAAGCTGCTCGGCGTTCGATGAATGTTTGTAGAGCTGAAACTCCACTTTGTTCCTGAAGGAGGAGGAAGAGGAGGAAGAGGAAGAGGAGGTGTGGGAGGGAGGGAGGGAGGGAGTGGACGGGACCACAGCGTTCTGTTTTCATCCACCCTCATCTGTTCGATGTCTGTTCGACTGATCCCCTCGGACTGTCTGACGTTGCTCCTGTCGTTTCCACTTCCCCTTTTTATGTCACCTGGCCACCGCCCCTCCCTCATCCTGCCCCCCCACCCCACCCTGCCCAAAACCCAGAAACCCTGTCCCGCTCTGACCCTCGCCTGGTGTCGATGTTTCTTTTTTGTATTTCTTTTATATATGAGAACACAATAAAAAGGGGTCTAATTTTTTATATAAGCTGTGTGTCTTGTTGCCTTTTTTGTATCAAGAAGAAACTTTTAGGTATAACTCAGTCTTAATTTTACCATTTACATGTTTTAAATGAAATTATTATTAGTATAAGTCCACTTAAATACACTGTAGGTGATACAATATGTAATATGTATCATTCTTTTGTGGTTACACCATTTGACATTTTCAGGAGCATTCAGTCTTACTTTTGGTAAAAAATGTTGCAAATGTCATTTCAAATGATATAAAACCAACAAAAATACTAAATGTACATTTTAACAAACCTGATGCTGCTTTTAAATCTAGTTTAACATATTTTTTTTCATCACTCATCTTACCAACACTTATTTGTCACTGACCCATGTTTATATACATCATTATGAAACAAGAATCCTTTCAGATAAATGTCATTAATTAGTCCTCAATAAAGACATAAAAACATGCCAGGGGTAAATGAAAAACACCTTAAAATGGACCAAAACTCATGAAAACCACCACTGAATTTTCCCCTTGATTAAAGAATTAAGGCACTTATACTAAGGGACATTTTTCATGAGTTTTGGTCCATTTTAAGAGGTTTTTGACACTTTAATGGTGCAAATAATCCATCACAATATGCTTATATGATCAATTAATTCTCCCTTTAAAAAGGCTTTAATAAATACTTAATTCCATCATTATTTATGGGTTAATTAATCAAATTTTAACGTATAAAATTAAGGAACTATGTTTCATAGTGATTGACAAATCATTAATGAACACTTGTAGCTGCTCAAAATGTGTTATTAACTATTTATTAACTGTTAATATACTGATTATAAATGATAAATAGACGTACTTACACTAAAGTGTTGCCAAAAAATCTTCTTCTGATATGTAATAAGTTTAATAATCTCAGTACAGTTATGAATTCTTGTGATTAATTCAGATATTTCAGTTTTCATGGAGACATTTGGTGAAATCCTGGAGAAAAACGATCAGGTAAGTCATCAGAAATGTAAAAAAAAGACCAATTGTAAACTTTTCAACAAGTTTTCTTCTTTAACAAAATGAATCTACGAAGAATAATTTACATTTATAACTTTACAAACTTTTAATTTTACATTTCCTGCTGATTATCCAGACAGACGGAGATTCAGCTGATTCTCTGCAGCCTCGATATCAGCTCAGACTTAATGGACCAGATGTTTTGTTCAATTTGGGAAAGATTATGTATATATTATTTTTAAAAAGAAAGTAATAACATCAGTGATTGCTGAGGAAGCTGCAGAGTGTCTCTTATCTCTAATGTCAGAGCTTTTTTAATCACTATTAACAATTCAGACTCAGAAACTGAAATCTCAGCAGTTTGATAAGTAATTAAAGTTACTGATGTTGATCACAGATGTCTTTATTTTGAGCCACAACATTTTTTTATTTTTTTATTTCCACTTTAACAAAGTACTTAAAGGGTAACTGTGCTGATTTTCCACTTCAGTGTTTGTTTTTAACACTTACATACTATTCAGGGTCAAATTTGACCCATTTTTTACATTATACACATTTCTTTTGGCCAGACTTTTACTAATGTGACCCACAGTATACAGAAATGGAAATAAAATGCATCTTTTTTAACACATTTGTGCAGCTGATACACATTTTTATTATATGAAAATAAACAAGTTTGACCTGTTTATTCAAAAAAAAAAAAATCAAACATCAGCATTCAAACTCAATGTATTCTTCATATTCTATAAAATGTTCTCCTGGACCATAAAATAGTGATTATAAATGTATTTTTTCCATAAAATTAATCCAACAGAAAGATTAATCAAACATTTATGAATGACTGATGGGGAATGTGAATTGGTGTAGAGACTAATTATGAGTCAGTATATGAACAATATGTAAAGGTTAAGGAGCATGAAGTGAGGCTGCCTTCAGTGGAGTTGCATAATATCCATCATGAGTCTGACATGTGTGTCAGTTCACATCATTTTCTCTTCAGAGACTTCAAGGAAAAAATATTCAGAGATCATGATTATGTATTTTGTAAATTTAATATTTTGATGTTATTGCAGTACCTACCAACAAACACAAGGGGGCGCCACCCTCAAGTCATACATAACTGGAAAATATACATTTATCAGTCAGTAAAAAAAAAAGAAAAAAGTGAGAAGCTTTATGTTATATTTAATGTTCAGATATTTTTCATGCTAAATTATGCTTCTAATTTAAAATATATTTTACTACTAATAATATTAATAAACTTTATTTATAGAGCACCTTTCATACAAGGGATTTAGCTTAAAGTGCTTCACAGAGAAAAATAAAAATACAATAAAACAGCAGCAAATAGACGAAAAAAGAAAAAGAAAAGATAAAATGACACAAATTAAAAGCCAGATTAAATAAATATGTTTTCAGCTGCCACACATCTCTTATAACTTTAGGTAGAGTAGAATTAATTATATGTATTTTCACCCAGCAGTAGATTATCTGAGAGTCAGAGCGATGCTGGCTGGTCCAGAAAAAACATTGAGAGCTTTAAAGACTAAATTTATTCTATAAGAATGATCAAATATATTTTAACACCATCTTAAGTTTTGTGCAGTTCTACAAGTTGTTTACTGAGTAAATTATACTTTCTTTATCTCCAAACGGAACCTTGAGATCAAGACCAATCTTCAGCAATACAACAATACTATAAACACATTTACTTATTCATCTTATTCAAGGGTTGCTGGATATTCTTTGACAGCTGACACTATTATTTGTAGACTGAGTTGCTACTGTGCAAATGTTTTAGGCACTAAAAGTAAAATTAGGATACTTTGTGTTAGAAGGTTTATACTGTACCTCCCACACAGTTCTTTATATTGATATAAACCTACTCAAAGCTGAGACTTGGCACTTTAATTCAGTATATCCATTATTTTATTTACAATTGAATGTGCTGAAGCTCAGAGCCTGAAGACCAAAATGTATAATTGTCCAAATATTTCATCTCTGGACTGTATGTGAACAAGCGGAGCCAAAAATCGATGAAATTGAGATTTGATCACATTTGGCTGATTGATCATTGAGATGAACCACCTTGAGTTAACATATTAAAGAGACACTTGAAGGAAAAATGACCGTCTGAGTCATATTTAATTTGCAGTTGGTAATCTTTTGTTAACATCAAGTCACAAGACTGCAGGAATGTGTTTGGGACAGTGTGACGCAGAAAGAAGAGACAAGAATCTGAACTATCCTGTTTGTTCAGTTGTTGTTTGTTAAGTTAAAAACGGTTGTCTGGAAGAACAACTCCTAATAAACTAATGAATTGAAAACCCACAGTGGTATAATGTATAGATTTTAGTTACTGTACAGTTATCAGGGAATTAACAAGGTTGAAAATTCAACGTTGGAAAACTGAAATGCTAAATTTAAATCATCACATTAAATGATCAAACTAAAAAATGTAGGATTTCGTAGATTTTTGTTGTTGTTGTTGAAGTAACCGTGAGTAAAATACTTTATATTAATATTTTACATTGTTTTTTTAAGCTGCTTGAGTCAATATACAGCATACAGTACAACTGTGCTTCCAGTCGTACTGCTGTGCATGTTACTTTAAACAGGTTTTATTGGGCGTGGACAAGATGAACTGATACAGAAGTACTCAGACGAAGAGGAACAGTCCAGTTTTATCACAGAAGCAAACATGACGCAAATCACAGCAACAGAGAGCCGACTACAAACTGTGAGTATCCTGGTGTTTTAGTACAGATATACTGATGATTTATTACTGATGATCTATTACTAGTGTTATTTCTGTTCTTTAACAATTTGTAAATAACTAAACTAAATGTATTTTAGCCAGTAGCCTAATCAATCATCAATAGTTGCATATACATTTTCTGTCAGTCAACGAGTCAATTTAATCAACTAATTGTTTCAGCTCTACTCCACACTCACACTTTGCCTCTCCTGTATTACAGTACACATTATACATCTATAATTTAAAAAAAATGACACTAGTCTCTGTGCAAAGCTAAAACATCCTGTTGAACCAGTCAGTCAAGTACATTCAGTAAGCAGTGTACTATCTACATCATGTCTCAGTAACATGCGTCACCTCTGTGACAAACTGTTAAAGATCTCTTCCAGACATGTAAAAATACTGTGCTTTGAACAATGTTGCATATCTGATTTGGTTTTTCCTAAACAAGATATAATAACCATGTTACAATCATTGAAGTAGCATCTTTTCCGTCACGTATTACAAATTCTATGTCTAGTCTATGAATATTTAAATATTTAATTCAAAAGTTTACTTCACAGATGATGTCTCATACTTCACTGTTAAGTCCATTTTCACTGTACGTGCCCTTGTTATTCATGTCTCTATGTAATGGACCTACATATTACTATACACACATTGAATAATTGAACAAAGTGCACAATATTACAAAACACAATATCACCTGAATCAAAGGCCTGAAGTTGAACTCAGCATTAGCAGTTAGAAACAAGAGGCTCGGATTCAAACTGTGTTTAGCCAAATACACCACCTGACCCCAGCAGACTGGCCCGCATCTCCACTAAATCAAAAGAAAAAGCAACTACAAACAGGTTTAAACAAAATAAAACCAGTTAGTTCCTGGCACTACAATTTTCATAAATGGACACAATTCTGACTACACTTAAAGGCAAGAAGAACAAGAGTCACAAGCAGGGAAGCTAAAACATTAACCAAATTTATCTATCTGAGAATATACAGTAAGTTGTTTCTAGCATTCAAATGTCAGCCTACATGCCTGTTACCAGGGAACATGTTCGGAGCAAGAGAGAGGACAAGAGCAACCAAGTGTGTTATGTAACATACTGTAGTCCTGATTAGGGGATGGGTTAGAGGAGGAGTCAAACCTGGCTACCACTCCTTACACCAGGAGAGCATTCCTCACCTCACAATCATCAAATCACAGACTGAACCTGCTGAGTTTAGTGATGTTATCTGGTGTCACATAACTTACTATCAGCATCATTAGGACTAGAATTTGATTTGTCATGACTAGAGACAGACAGAAAGGATGAAACAGGAAAGAAAAGTGTGACATTACAGGAGGACAGTCACTGTGTTTCACTCACTTTTTATTGGAGAACTGCCGGTTTACAGATCACTTATAAGATCACTTCTATGATAGTTTTGTATTCAGCAGATGGATTTAACTGTATTTTGTTTTTTTGTTTAATGATTTAATCATATATGTAGCCTACTTTGAAAATCCTGTGCTTTGTCCCTTTTTGCTTTCACAGAACAAACCAATCAAAACATGTGAAGACACCAGAGTTCACTGAACCACAACAAACAGGTAAGTTGTGAAAGCAGAAGACTAACTGGACCTTGTGGAGAGATTACTTTGTCAACTGTTGTTTAAGATTGAACTTTTACATCATTATAGTAAAAAAATGCAAATTTTAACACATTTCCATGACAACTGAGACAACTCAATCCAATAAAAAGCTGCAGAACAGCTACTGAGAAGACTTATGGTGAGATGTTTTCATTGATCATATTGAGTTTCTCTGATGCTTCAATGACTGGAGCCAAACTGCGCTTTTTGTGAAATCAGTCAGATCCAGTAGAAACACAGAATGAGTTTCTACTGACATATAGACAGAAACAAAACTGTTCTATTATCTGTTCCCCGATTTAACCAGAGAGCCAAGATGACAGAGGCAGACCTCCTTAACCTTCTGGAAGATTTAACCGATGATGATTTTGAGAAGTTCAAGTGGTACCTGAAGTATGAAAAGGTGGACGACATCCCACCAATCAAAGAGAGCCAGCTGGAGAAGGCAAAGAGGCAGGATGCTGTAGATCTGATGGTGCAGAAATATGCATTTTCTGGAGCTGTGGAGGTAATGAAGAGCATTTTAAAGAAGATCAAAAGGAATGATCTGGTGAAGAAGTTGTCAAACATCGGCTCAGGAGCAGAATGTCAGTCACAGGAAAAGACAAACATGACATCACATCCAGACAGCAGATCCGTCACAACAGCCTGTGTCTGTATGTATTTTTAATAATTTTATATTAGGATTTTTTTACTGTCATTTCTCAGCACTTCTATACATTGACACAAAATGTATCCTTTGCATCTGATTTGACCAAACCTATACACGGGGAGTAATAGGCAACGACAGAGCAGCACCTACTGTAGGGTACAACTCCAGTTCTTTTTGCCAGTGGGGCACTGACAGCAGTATTAACCCTAACATACATGTTTTTGATGGTGGGAGGAAACCAGAACACCCAGCAGACACTCTACACAGAAAGGACCTGGGACATTCAGGGTTTGAACCAAGGACTTTCTTGTTGTGAGACAATAATCCTAACCACTGAACCATCATACTGCCCAAACAGTAGTCTTTGGACAGTTACACATACATTTAGTTCTTCTCAGCACATTTACTTTAAAATAAGATAACTGATACTACATTAAAGTACTACATTTAAGGTAAATATAGGCCTTTTAACACATTGCAGGGGGCCAACAGTATTGTGACAGATACACATGATACCTTCACTGATCAACAGACACTGGCACTCTGACACATATGGTACTCAATGGAGGCTGGTTTCATATTGCATGGGTTATTTGGGGGTCGACTTTGGATTATTGAGAGATTGTGGGTGCAACTGGTTGAAAACATGAATGAACTTTTGTCAGGTAGCAGTGACATAATTCTGATAGGTGGTCACGACAAAGGAACTGTTATTGGTTACTGTTATCGGGGTTGTAGATCAGAGAAACTTTGACTTTCACTATGAATGAAAATTAAATGTATTGTGTTATTATTTCCCCAGGTAAATTTCTCCTGAAAAATGCAAATTTCTCTGTCATTTATACACATAATATTTACTAAACAAAAGATTGTAGATTGTAAAAAGTGGAGCAGCTGAATCAAAGGGGAGATCATTACACATATATTTTTCTTTGTATTTAAAGTCCAACTAAAACTTGCACAAATACAAATATCCAGAAGTCTAACTAAGTTGGTTTCTACCACTTAACATTTTACCAGTTGTTAAATGCAGACACATTTTTGTTGTGAGGAAAAGTTCTGACTTAGACATGCAGAGCAAAACAGAACAACAAGTCAGGACTAATACATGTCTTCTATCATTAATACTGATAAAATAAGAAAGGCATGCTTCAAGAATGAGGTCAATGTAGAGGAGAAATCTGATGACTGATTTGTTGATTGTACACAGATTTACAGTAACCATGTTTAAAACATTACATGTTTACTCATGTAACCTGGTTTCTCTGAGTGAACTGATTACATAAGTGCATGTAAACACTGATAATTGTTTAGATCTATATTTTTCTTCTCTTTCAGTGGATGGTGATCTGCAGAAGGGTTTAGATACATGTAAGATCAAACTGAGGAGAACGCATCAAAAAGTGACTGAACCAAGTGATGAACCCGGAGGTGAAACCCTCTTCAATGATATCTACACTGATGTCTACATTACAGAGGGAAAGAGTAATCAGGTTAATACCCAACATGAGGTGTGGCAGCTTGAGACAGATTCCAAGATGAAAACCCTCCATGATACTTCAATCAAGTGCCACGACATCTTTAAACCCTTACCCAACCAAAGCAATTACATAATCAGAGTTGTTCTGATGAACGGCGTCGCTGGCATTGGAAAAACCTTCACAGTGCGGAAGTTCACTCTGGACTGGGTAGACGGCTTCAAAAACCAAGATATCAGTCTGGTGGTTCCGTTTCCGTTCAGGGAACTGAACTTGATCAAAGATAAGAAGTACAGTCTGCTCATGCTGATCCATAAATTCCATCCAATATTAGAGAAGTTCACAGCAGAGAAGCTCGCTGCCTGTAAAGTTTTGTACATCTTTGACGGCCTGGATGAAAGCAGACTTTCACTGAATTTCAACAACATGAAGGTCGTGACTGATGTCACACAGAAGTCATCAGTCAGCGTGCTGCTGACAAACCTCATTGAGGGGAATATGCTTCCTTCGGCTCTTGTCTGGATAACATCCCGACCTGCAGCAGCCAATCAGATCCCTCTGAAATGTGTCGACAGGATAACAGAAGTACGAGGCTTCACTGACGCCCAGAAGGAGGAGTATTTCAGGAAGAGATTCAGTGATGAAGAGAAGTCCAGCAGAATCATCTCACACATCAAGACATCCAGGAGCCTCCACATCATGTGTCACATCCCAGTCTTCTGCTGGATCACTGTTACAGGTCTGGAAGACATGTTGACTACAGACCAGATAGGAGAGCTGCCCAAGACCCTGACTGACATGTACTCACACTTCCTGCTGGTTCAGATAAAAAGGAAGAAGCTCAAGCATGTTGGAGGACATCCGATTAGTCCACAGGTGCTGACAAAGGCTGACAGGAAACTTCTTCTGAAGCTGGGGAGGCTGGCGTTTGAACAGTTAGAGAAAGGAAACATCATGTTCTATCAAAAAGACCTGGAACAGTATGGTCTTGATGTCACAGAGGCCTCGGTGTTATGTACACAGATCTTCAAAAAAGAGAATGTGAGATTCAAGAAAACAGTCTACTGCTTTGTTCATCTGACCGTTCAGGAGTTTCTGGCTGCAGTCTACATGTACCACTGTTACACCAACAAGAACACAAAGGTACTGGATGACTTCCTGGGAAGACACTATAAACACAGTGAAACATCTTTCCCTGAGAAGATTACTGCTTTTTTCAGAGTGAGTGGTGGGCATGGTGATTATGACAGAGACAATAAACCCTACCCATCTCTGGATGACTTCCTGATGGGAGCTATGCAGAAATCTCTCACAAGTAAAAATGGCCACCTGGACCTGTTTGTCCGCTTCCTTCATGGCCTCTCTCTGGAGTCCAACCAGAGTCTCTTAGGAGGCCTGCTGGGTCAGACAGACAACAGTCCAGAAACCATCCAGAGAGTCATCGACAACCTGATGGAGATAAACATGTACGATATCTCTCCTGACAGAAGCATCAACATCTTCCACTGTCTGATGGAGATGAACGACTGCTCAGTACATCAGGAGATCCAAGATCTCCTGAAGTCAGAGAACAGATCAGAGAAGGAACTCTCTGTGATCCACTGCTCAGCTCTGGCCTACATGCTGCAGATGTCAGAGGAGGTTCTGGATGATTTGGACCTGAAGAAGTACAACACAACATGGGAGGGACGACAGAGACTGATCCCAGCTGTGAGGAACTGCAGAAAGGCTCGGTAAGTCCAGATGTGATTAACATTATAAAGCAGTGTAGATTAGTAGTTTATTCAATTATTCAAATACAAATACTATATTGGGTCCAGTGGCGGCTGCTGGTGTTTTAAACAGGGGAAGCTCACTTTACGTCTTCATCTTCTTTTTCAAGAATACATTGTATTCGTATAGATAGGCATACATCATATGTTGTAATATATGTGTCATTACAGACTTTCTCGTTGTTATCTCTACAAGACTCACCATGAAGTTGTGGCCTCAGCTCTGAAGGCCAACCCCTCCCATCTGAGAGAGCTGGACATGAGCTACAATGCCCTGTCTCATTCAGATGTGAAGGTTCTGTGTGCTGGACTGGAGAGTCCAAACTGTAAACTGGAGACTCTGAGGTCAGTTCACTGTCTGTAGCTCTGGTAAATGTATTCAATTAAAATCCTTCAATGAAGTTTCAGATGTTTGGTTCATATATTTTCAGGGTTTGCTTGAGCTTAAATCTGAAGAATTAAAAATCAACAGTTTTGGTCTGTGTAAAAATGACCTCCAAAGTTTAAAGTAATATGAGGCTTCAGTCTGAGTTACAGATATCAAGTAAGTGTGTTTGTGTTTCTTCAGTGTTTCCTTGCTGAGTTGCAGTGGAAGGATTGAAAATATGACAGTGTATTAGGTGCCATCCATTTCTTTTGATCATCTTTGAGAGGGTTCTACACCTTCATTGGAGTCCAGCTGTATTGAGTTAAATTAATTGGACATGATTTGGAAAGGCACACACCTGTCTATATAAGGTCTTACAGCTCACAGTGCATATCAGATCGAAATGAAGTTGGTTTTACTTTGAAAATAGTTGGAAGAGCTGTTATTTGTAAGGAGTTACCATTTGAAACATTTAGGTTTTCTATCCACATCTGTACTGTTATTTTTTTGTCTTAGCAGGACAGCTACTTCTTTTATGAACTTTTAGATTTTAATTTCAATGCTTTATACATTGTTCAAAGGAGAATTCCAGCCAAAACTCACACCAAAAAACATTTTCAGTTTAAGTGATGCTTAGAGACCACAAAAGATTTCCAACTACTTCAAAATCACATTGTGTAAAATGAACACAATTGTAGCCTGGACTCACATTTTCACATTAACACATTCTCATGCAATAAAACATATTTTGCACTGTGATGCACTGATGCATAGGCCTAATGGTAACCACAAATGGCAAAAGGTAAACACAAATAAAGCATAGATATTATGAATAAAACACAACTCAAAATTGACACTGCTTCTTCGTTTTTGCTTGGTTTTGAGTACAGGTAAAACTTTTCTTAGGTGACTGATTTAGCAAGAGGTGTCAGAGGTTCTCTTTCAGTTGTCCTCTGGTGACGTCATCGATGTGAACCAATCTCCAACAACCCTTATCAGGGGCTTTTTGGCGGGGTAGTGCCTAGTCTATAGAATTGTCCACGGCAGGAACTGCATTCCTTTTTCCTTCTTCAGTCACCATCACTCAAGAATGAAGTATCTAACACGCCAGCAAGCAACAGCACACCATGATAGCTGGAGAAATACCCTGTTCCGGCTCTCTTCAAGCGGCAATGGTGGCGGACTACTGAAGATGCCCCATGCTCCATAGCCAACAGCCCATCTTAGATATTTTGGAGTATCACTGTTCTAAGCAAAGTGTACAGTTCTGCAGCTTTAAAAGCATCTGTAGGAGCATCCCATCCATTCTCCTGCATTAGTCGTACACAGATGTCTGTGTTGTCACAAGGGAACTGACTCTTGGGTGTGCACACATCCTCGCACACAGCCACTTCCTCAAGGTGGAAGAACTGTTTTCAGTTCATCCTATGCACCATGCACCTGTGGGACCATATACATGAGGACTGGACAACTGCCATGCATGTCTTGGCCCAGCCTGTGTCAGATCTTGTGGGTGGTCCATGTGCGCACCACTTCATCCATTTCTTTCTGAAAGAATATGCTGCAGGTCAGGACATTATTACAAGTTAGGTGGCGTGTAACCTTGGGTATTACTTTATTGTCACTCAGGCCATTAAAGTAGGTACTGTGTCAGAATTTGCCTATAGGCTAGGCCCGGTAGACAAATGATTTTCTCTCTTACTTAGGCCTACTATTTTTGTGTTGAATTGATTTTCATGTTAAATTGATTTTCATATTAATATTATCATATTGCGTTACCTAAACAAGGTTGAGGAAGCAGACTGGAAGTCTCCAGAGAAGTGACTATTGTCTTAGAGGGATTTGAACAAGTTCATCCAGAACTGAATGCTTTATTTTTTTAGAATTCCCCACCAGGATTCAATGCGTTGATTCCCTGTACTGTGCCCATAAATAAAACTCGACCGTGGCAAAAGAGTTGGTGTGATTCCTCCTCGTACAAGTCCATAGTCCAAAGAGCATTGGGTCCTTTGGTGCTGTACTGCTGGCACCTCTGTTCTCGGAAGGTCTACACCTTGAGGATTGATTATTTTGAATAATTTGAATTACCCGTAGATGTAACCAGCGATAGCCTTGCATCTGCCCGGTCCATTGCAGCTCCTGGTTAACAAATGCTATCATCTCATCCAGATTTGTATGTTTTTTTTCTCCAAAACTCAGTTTCTTGCAATGTCTCTTCAAGGTCTGGATGCTTAGGATGATATGATGATTCTGATAACAAGCATCTCCTCATTGTTAAACTCAACTGAAAAGTACAATTTGATCAGTATTTCCACAGCAGGCATAATGCAAGACAAGCAGCGTCTCTCCAGTGTTGCAAAGTGAGGCTATGTGACTACTTGGCAGAATAAAACACCTTTTGAAGTTATTTTTCTTGTAAATTTGTTATTTTTCTCACAAATTAGACACTTTACAATAAAAGAGAATATGTGAGTTTTTTCTCATACATTTATGATTTTTTTTCTTGCAAATTTGTGACTTTTCAATGTCAGAGAATATCCAAATTTTGTTCTGTTTGATTAGCGACCTTTTTTATTAACCCCCCCCCCAAGGTCAATATTGCTTTTTTAAATATACAGCCCTAAAACGCTGTGATATGAAACTTAAAGAAGGGATTTTTTACTAAATATTTTGAAACTTTGAGTCAGATATATCAAGTGTGAGTCTACCAGACTGTCAAAGCTTCATACTAGCTTCATTTCCTAAAGTGCAGCTGTGTTAGGAAGACACCACTTCACAGTCAGAATGGAGAGGAGGAATGATTACTGCCACCAATAACATGTTTTAATTACACATACCTACTAAACTACTAAATGCAAGAAGAGTTGATTTAATAGATGTGGGCATAGTGATGTTGAACTACACTTTTAAAACCTGAACAACTGATTGGATTATAAATGGATTTTAATCTCCATACTTTATTCTTTATTCAGATTGTGTTACTGCTGTTTGTCAGAGATCCACTGTGCTTCTCTGGCCTCATCTCTGAAGTCCAACCCCTCCCATCTGAGAGATCTGGATTTGAGAGGAAACAAGCTGCAGGATTCAGATGTGAAGCTGCTGTCTGATCTTAAGAAGAGTCTACAATGTAGACTGGAGACTCTGATGTCAGTTCACAATCTGTTAATATTGTTGATCTTTATGTTGAACAACTAAACTTTATTAATGTACATACATAAAGTGCATCCATGAAGTTAATGTTTTCTATATTTTCAGTATTGTACAGTTTAGTCTGTAGTTATATAAGATGACTGATTCTAAAAGATACTGTAGCAAATGTCCACTGTTAGTTGTTAAAGTAAATTAATGTTTATCATTTTTGGTATAGAGTCACATCTGTATACAAAAGATCATCTCAACTAATATCTGTTTGAAACTGATCAAGTTTATTTGTTGAAGGAGGAATATTTCTTTATTATATTCTTTCATGTGTTTTAATGAATATTGTTTGATCAGTAATCCTTGAGAACACACACACACACACACACACACACACACACACACACACACACACACACACACAGATCAATGCATGTGTTTAAAGTATTTTTATGACTCAGTGTTGACATGAATATATGTCTGAATGTTGTGGTGACATTTGGATGATGTGTGTACAAGGCGGACATTATGATGATCCACAATAACACAATGACGAAGTCACTCTGCTCATTTTAGAGAAAAGCTCATCGGCGAAGACATAGTAATGTTAAACTACACATTTAAAACCTAAACACATCTGATTGGATTATAAATGGATTTTAATCTACATAATGTATTCCTTATTCAGATTGGATGACTGCAGTTCTTCAGAGACCAGCTGTGCTTTTCTGATCTCAGCTCTGAAGTCCAACCCCTCCCATCTGAAAGAGCTGGATCTGAGTTACAACAAACTGAGGGATTCAGACGTGAAGATGCTGTGTGATTTTCAGAAGACTCCAGGCTGTAGACTGGAGACTCTGATGTCAGTTCACTGTCTGTTACTATTGTTGATCTAAATGTTTAACAACTGAAACTAATGTATGCACATAAATAACTTACATCCATGAAGTTATTTGTTTCTATATTTTCAGTATTTTACTGTACAGTTTAGTCTGTAGTTATAAAAGATGACTGATTCTTAAATAAACTTTAATATCTAACTGAACATTTTCTAAAGTAAATTACTGTTTCTAATTTTGGTAAAGAGTCACATCTGTATACAGAAGATCCTCTGAACTAATATCTGTTTGAAACTGATCAAATTTACTTGAAGAAGGAGAAAAATGTCTATATGATATTCTTTAATGTGTTTTAATGAATAATGTGTGGTCATTGATCCTTCAGAACACATGCACGCGCGCGCGCACACACACACACACACACACACACACACACACACACACACACACACACACACACACACACACAACACAGGTGTTAAGAGTATTTTTATGACTCAGTGTTGACATGTTAATGTGTCTGAATGTTGTGGTTATTACAATGATCCACAATAACACAATGAAAAAGTCACCCTGCTCATTTTAGATATAAGGTAATTGATGAGGACATAGTAATGTTTATCTACACATTACAACCTGAACACATCTTATTGGATTATAAATTGATTTTAATCTACATAATTTTTTCTTTATTCAGATTGTTTGACTGCAGATTGTCAGAGATCAGCTGTGCTTCTCTGGTCTCAGCTCTGAAGTCCAACCCCTCCCATCTGAGACATCTGAACCTGGGTAACAGCAAGCTGCAGGATGCAGACGTGGAGCTGCTGTCTTACGTTCTGAAGAGTCCACACTGTAGACTGAAGATTCTCATGTCAGTTCACTGACTGTCTGTTACTATTGTTGATCTTAATGTTTAACAATTGAACCATATTTATGTAGCCTATATACATAAGTTGCATCCATGAAGTTAATTTCTTCTATATTTTCTGAATTTAACTGTACAGTTTAGTCTTTAGTTATAAAAGATGACTGATTTTTAAATAAACTGTAGAGAATGTTCAATGTTAGACGTTAAAGTAAATGAATATTCATAATTTTAGGTAAAGAGTCACATCTGTATACAGAAGATCCTCTCAACTAATATCTGTTTGAAACTGATCAAGTTTACTTGTTGAAGGAGAAATATTGCTTTATTATATTTAGGGCTGTCAGCGTTAACACCTTAATCATGATGTGATTAAGGGCAGAGCATAACGCGTTCATTTCTGTTAATCACGTTAATTGTGCTCCTCACTGAGTCACTCTGTCACTGACTGCTGTTACAGTCGACCTCTGTAAACTGTGCACAATGCACTGCATGTGTTCGAATGGTAGGGGTCTTGCTGCTGCTGTCATATTCTTGCATAGTCTGCACTGATTGTTGTGACTTTCTTTAATTTCCTTGATTTTGTGTTACATTAATATGGACTTAAAAACTGCTGTGAAATTCAAAATAATAGAGTTTTAAACTTGCAATAAAAAATAAGATTAATCATGATTAACTATTGAAATTCAGCAATTAAATCGTGGTTAAAGAAAAATCAATTTTTGACAGCCCTAATTATATTTAATGTGTTTTATTGAATGATGTCTGATCAGTGACCCTTCAGATAACACACAGACACAGATGCACACACACACACACACACACACACACACACACACACACACACACACACACACACACACACACACACACACACACACACACACACACACACACACACACACACACACATACACACACTTTAGAGAAAAGCTCATTCATGAGAACATAGTAATGTTGAATGAACTACACATTTTATTTTAGATGAACACATCTGATTGGATTATAAATGGATTCTAATCTACATAATTTATTCTTTATTCAGGTTGAGTGGCTGCAGTTTGTCAGAGATCAGCTGTGCTTCTCTGATCTCAGCTCTGAATGCCAACCCCTCCCATCTGAGACAGCTGGATCTGAGTCTGAACAAGCTGCAAGATTCAAACATGCAGCTGCTGTGTGATTTTCTGAAGAGTCCACACTGTAGACTGGAGACTCTGAGGTCAGTTCACTGTTACTATTGGTGATCTTAATGTGTAACAACTGAAACTAATCGATACATACATAACTTACATCCATGAAGTTAATATTTTTCCTATATTTTCTGTAACTGTTCTGTAGTTATAAAAGATGACTGATTCTTAAAGAAACTGTAGAAAATGCCCACTGTTAGTCCTTAAACTAAATTAATGTTTATAATGTCTGGTAAAGAGTCACATCTGTATACAGAAGAGCCTCTCAACTAATATCTGTTTGAAACTGCTCAAGTTTAATTGTTGAAGGAAAACAATGTCTTTATTATATTCTTTAATGTGTTTTAATTAATAATGTCTCATCATTGATCCTTCAGAACACACACACACACACACACACACACACACACACACACACACACACACACACACACACACACACGTTATCAAACTGTTTTTAAACCCAGCACAGATTTCTGATGGAATAAGCTCATTGATGAGGACATAGTAATGTTTAGATACACATTTAAAATCTAAACATCTGATTGTATTATAAATGGATTTTAATCTACATATTTTATTCTTTTTTCAGAATGAGTGGCTGCAGTTCAGGGATCAGCTGTGCTTCTCTGGTCTCAGCTCTGAAATCTAACCCCTCCCACATGAGAGAGCTGTATCTGGTTGTCAACAAGCTGCAGGATTCAGATGTGGAGCTGCTGTGTGATTTTCTGAAGAGTCCAGACTGTAGACTGGAGCTTCTGGGGTCAGACACTATTTTTTATTTCTGTGTTGAAATGAATATGATGTCAAAATTGTGGTGACACTAAAATGCAGACATAAAGCTCCTGTTATGCTGATCGACACTGAATATCTTAATGGGCAGAATCTACTTTCTTCTTCAGTGGTTTAGCACATTGAACAATCCCTATATCACACAAGTACACAAATAAAACAACACAAATCAATATTACCATCCTCCAGCAGTGTCAGTTTTTTTTTTTTAAATGTTTACGTCTTTTTGGTTTGAGTTTGTATAGATGGAGTCACGGATGGAGCTGCAGAGTTTAGGAAGTGAAGTCATACGTCTTTATTGAAGTAGCAGCATGTTGTCATTAATATTAATTAGAGCTCCTTTTCATTGTTTGTATCTGACAGTTTGTAAGCTTCATCCTGTCCTTTCTAAACCTTCTGCAGCTCTGAACAGATTATAAAACACTGAAAAATGAAACACTGATTTTAGAGAAAAGCTCTTTGATGAGGGCATAGTTATGTTGAACTACACATTTAAAGCCTGAACACATCCGATTGGATTGTAAATTAATTTTAATCTACATATTTCATTCTTTATTCAGTTTGTGGAGCTGCGGTTTGTCAAGGATCAGCTGTGCTTCTCTGGCCTCAGCACTGAGGTCCAACCCCTCCTCCTATCTGAGAGAGTTGGATCTGTGTTTCAACAACCTGAAGGATTCAGACGTGAAGCTGCTTTCTGATCTTAAGGAGAGACTGAAGTATCTGAGGTCAGTAGACAGTTGGAGTCAGTCTGTGCTGGTTTCAGCATGTTTAGTATTAAACATAGTCAGTATCAAAGCAAAGATCCAGTATTTCTTGGTGAACCTCCAACCTTCTCAGTGCTGCTTTCCTCAGTGAAGATGTGAGAGGAGAATGGTGACAGGCTTCAGGATTGGACAGAAAGACAGAGAGAGAGAGAACAGTCAGCCAATCACATGAGCCAAAAGCTTGTAGTGATCATGTGTTTGAGTTGATGTGAAGACGACTGTTGTTGTTGTGTTGATGTCTGCAGGAAATAAAGCTGGATTACAGCTGACAGCCTCATCATCAAACTGTCACTTTACAAACGTTGATATGATACATAATGTTGTAATGTTGAGACGCTTCACATTCAGCGTGTTGAAACGTAGAGATTCATAATGTCTTTGGTTTGCAGAAACGTACAATTGTGGTGACCAAGCTGCATGTGATGATTTAACAGCAGGAAACATCTTCAAATCCCACAGAGACTCTGTAGCTTTAAACTTTGATAAGAGTTGACATGTATCAGCAGTAAATCCATCAGTAAACTGATGAGTGAATGTCTCTGTTTCTGCAGTAATGACGTGTTCATGACTCTCAGCACTTTATTTCCTCTGTGGACTTGAGTGAAATCTGCAGAGGAAACACACTTGATAGTAAAAGTGTGTGCAGGTGTGTGAGCTTGGAGCTCAGTGTGTTCACTCCAACACGTTAACATGAGAGCTGAAAGGAAGCAAGCTATGCTGCACAGCTGTTCCACTTCTGGTCTGAACAGGACTGAAGTCCCTGCTGCTCTTTATACTGGATGTGCTGCATCACTGACTGGCAGCTGATGAAGTGAGTCTCACTAAACACTCATTTATCACCTCTGTTCTTTCTTCTTCTCTCATCAGCTGGTCATGATCTCTGTCAGAGTGAGAGCGAACATCCAGGAGTGTTGAGAGAGGATCAGCTGGATCCTGATGATCCATCTGGACCGGAGTCTGGATCTGGATTTTGTCGTCTTCACTTAAGTCTCTTAACTGACTACAAACTGAACAGTTATCTCTGGATTTTGCTTAAGTCAGCACTTTACAGATTTGCTATACATGAGCTGTCTGATGTAGATACAGGTGTTATAAGTCAGACTGTGAGCCTGGACTCATATTTATCAAGCGTCTCAGAATCACACTGAGAGTTAACGAGGACTAAAACTAATGAATGAAGCAGAAGAGAATTGACTGTGACTTTCAGCAGGAGAAGGATTACTGCCGGGAGAGAGTGAGACGTCGCTGTTTTACCACAGTCAGAGCAGCAAAGTAGAAATAATGATGACGTGTTGTAGTTTTCTCACAGTCTCAGCTGGAAATATTAAACAGTGGTCATTTGGTATATTATGTGTATAGACAGGTAACCAGGCAGGTAACTTGTTTATGTAACAAAACTATGAAGCCAAAATTCATAATAAGATTATATTTACAATCTGAAAAGAAAGTCTGAGAAATAAATGCAGCCTATATGTTAATTAAGATAACATATAATTTGACTGAGCTGGCGACATTCTCTTCATTCAGCAACATGGTTTCACAGCCTGTAATAGTGCTGCATCTTGTACACGTTGCAAACCCTCTACATGAAGCTCATAATACTGCAGTACTTTTACTGAAATACTTTTAACTACATCACTCATAATATTTATGTACTTTTACTATAATACTTTTACATTGAGCTCTTAATACTGCAGTACTTTTACTGTAATACTTTAAACTACATCACTCATAATATTTATCTACTTTTACTGTAATACTTTTACATTGAGCTCTTAATACTTTTACATTGAGCTCATAATACTTTTGTACTTATATTGTAATACTTTTACATTGAGCTCTTAATACTTATGTACTTTTATTGTAATACTTTTACATTGAGCTCTTAATATTTATGAACTTTTACTGCAGTAGGATTTGTTCATGGAACCAAAGCAGTCCCCAGTTTGTCTCCTCAAGGCTTTGGTGTAAAATTGGCCTTGAAATGATCTTTTCTGGCTTAATAAAAAAATGGGCAGGTTTTCTTGTCACAGACTCACATAAACAGGGGAACATCACATAAGGAGGCCTCACAAACCTTCTGTAATGGTTAAACATCTCCACTAGATGGGAGCAGACACCCAGTCACTGTCTTGCAGTCAGCCTGAAAACACTTCTGTGGCTTCAGGAACATTGTTGCTTACTCTACATGCTAAAGTTTTATGAGGAAAGAAATGCATTTAACAGATATGTCAGACATGACCTTTGTTTGCCTTGAGGGAAACTTTGAAGTGCATCTTTTAACAATCAGATCTCAAAAATACCAGAGAGCAGCTTTACCGCAATCAGATGGAAAGTATGTTTGTCCTGAACCCTGATTGAACATCAGAACACCTCCAGCTGTATCAGTAAATAATTGCAGGGAACAAACAGACTGTTGCTGCCAATTCACTGTTTATTTGGTCAATAAAAACTGTTTAGCAGCTCAGGTTTTTCTCAATTTTGCTGTAATTTGTGCTGCACATGAATCATTTTCTGTCATTTTGAATACATTTCTTGAAGGTTTTATAATAAAAATATCCAGTTTCACCTGTTGCATTGTTCAATAACGTCACATTCAACACTAATTTAGATTAATGAGCGTCGGTCAAAAATCACAAGTGACACTAAACTAAACCTTATCAAACTGTTTTAAAACCACACAGAACTCTGAGGGAATAAAGATCATAAAGCTGAAGTAAAGAAGAAGAGGACATTTGTATGAGACAGTCGGAATAAAACACACACACACACACATACACACACACACAAATACAATCATTGCAAATATTACAACCACAGAATGGCCACAGTGGGCATCTGAAGCTGATATGTGGAGTTGTTTTTTTAATCTGTTAATGAAACTGAATGTTGTTAAATCCACTCCTGTTGAATTTATGCAACCTTATATTATAATTTATTATGTGGCCATCCTGGTTATTGTCTACAGTTGTGAGTCCATATGTGCTGGTCACCAGAAAAGGTGCAGGTCACTCAAAAAACAAACAAACAAATCAATAAATTAATCAGTCCAGAGGCAACAATCCACACTGGATAAGCTGCAACTCTGAGCTTCAAACCAAACCGACCAGTGACATCAGACCTGGCCTCGTCCATCATTATTCAACACAGGTGAAAACTGTCTTGGATACTAATCTGTATTTATATGCATTAATATATAGATTTAAATCTTCCAGTGACTTCACCAGCCTCTTGTTTTTACTTTGGGTTTATGATGCATTCATCAGCTCCGACAGCACTAACTCACGTTGCTTTATATGATTGTTGGAGTCGATGGAAACTGTCAAGTCTCCACTGTGTTACCATTTGATTTATTTTTTAGCTGCAGGTCACGCACACAGGAAATACTGTACCAGACAAACAAGACTTTCCACTTTAATTTCACAGACTAGTAATATCCCATATATTTTATTTTATTTTATTTTCATCACTTTAATGTGGAAAAAGTTGAATATTACAGCTTTAAATTCCCTCTCATTTTCCTTTCCTTAAAATGAAGACACCACTGAGGAATAAATCAACGAATCAACCAGTTTGAACGACTCTCAGCATCCGGTCACCACGACGACGGTGGTGACAAACACAAACGCTGTGTGTTTCCAGGACAAATTGATCGTGTTTCTCTGCTTTCCCTCCTCCCCTTCGTATGGATTTTCTGTTAGACGTGAAGGAGGAGGAGGAGGAGGAGGAAGAGGAGGAAGCAACGGGGGGAGGCAGAGATGTGGAGAATGGAGTTGCCATGGCTACCGTCGGCATGTTGGGGGTGCAGCATGTGTGTGTGTGTGTTGTGCCTGTAAGCCAAATGGATGTTAGGATGAAATGTACATTGATTGACATCACAGCGCTATGATTCACCACACAGTCATCTCTTCAGCTGATATCAGTAACAGTTTAAAGCTGCGCTGCCTGTTTTGACAGATGGACCTTTTCAGTTAATTAGCCCGCAAAAAAGCCAAAATAACATGATTGTACATTAGCCGTAAGTTAGCCGGTAACTGAAGGGAGTTTCTGTGTGTTTGTATTCAGTTTAGCCTCTGACTGAACCCTCAACTCACCAGAAACTCTGCTGCTGTTGATTCCTTCCAGTCTTTGCTTTGACTTGTGCAATCATGCTGCAAGACACATTTTGCCTGTCTACTCTATTTTAGCTTCATTTAATTTACATTTTCTAAGACTTTTAATTGTATTTAAATGTGTCTTTATTTTGCCATTTGTTGCTTTTATATCTTGTTGTGATGCCCCTGTGGGTTTGTGTGGGCGTGGTTAATTTCCATCTCTGTTGCAGGTGAGGAGTTGATTGCAGTAACGCAGGGCACCTGTGCCCGTTGCCCTGTAGTATATCTGTGACTCCTGTTCCAGTCTAGGTCGGAGCTGTGTGTTTATTAACCTTCTCCACTTTTGTTTCCTCTCCCAAGTCTCGTCCTTGGTTTGCAGTTATGATGTTTGGTTGTAGTTATTTTTGATTCCTGCACCTTACAATACCCTCACACATACATCTGCATTCACTCGTCCATCACATACATTACTGATATCACTGATATTCACAGACTTTAATTTTCCCTAATTTGGCATAAGTTTAATTTAGTTACTTTTTGATTAAATAAGCATTTTCTTTAACTACTCATCATGATGTGTCTCCCATTTTGTTGTGGCCACCTGAGCCAGATCATACTGTAACACTTTTACTAACATTTCTATGTTTTATGTGTAATCTGTTTGTGGAATATACTTGAAATAGAATTGGGGATGTGTAATTGTAATTGTAATGTATACAAATATTTAAAAATAAAGTTATTAACAAATATAAAACTGAGGTATAAATATTATTGTATATGGGTCAGTGACAAATATGTTGTTTGCGCTTACCCATGCATCGTTTATATCATTTCTTACATGTCGAAGGGAGAAAGAGAGATAGGATTGTTGCAAACTAATGCTCAAAAAGAAGCATCAAAGGAGAGGAATGTTAGTGCAAAAGAGGCGTTGAGAAGTCTGGGGAATGTTTATCTACATAACAGAGATGTGTGTGCTCAAGAATCTATATATAGGTTAGCTCATATGCATTTGAAGGAAAGTTCAAGGAAAGTTTAGTGTGTTGAGGCAAAAGGCAGCGTCAAATGATTGTACCACAGATGACACTGGGTGCCTAGGTTTGTTGATTGTTACAAGAATAGGCCAATCGATAGTACTTTAGATGACATGTGTGGCAACATTTGCATCTGAATATCTCATTTTGAGTAAAAATGAAAACTGCAAGAAATTGATTAAAATAAAGAATGATAGCAGATTTGTTAGTAAAAGAACACAAACCAAATCTGCAATAATTAAATGTAATATTTAGAACAATTGTATTCCATTACCTTTATTTAATATAAAAGTTATAATGTAAGATCATGCCAAACTAGTTGATATGGTGTTTTATTGAGAATTTTGTGTTTTTAAACAAGTTGAATTATTTGGTACAAAGTTTTTATGGTTACACCACTTAGACATTTTTACCATAATCCTTAAAAATGGATTAAAAGCAGAAATTTGATGCTGGGTCCACAAAAAAAAGTGTGTGCAAGTTATTCATACATTTATTTTCATATTTTAACCCTTTAAATTCAAACTAAACCACATCGACAGAAAACAGTTTCACTAACTCATTAATACATTTATAATAATTTAAGTTAAAGAAAATACACAAAACAAGCAATTAAACATGAAAAAGATTGAAAAATATATTTTATCACTTGAAATTCAACTGGTGGAGAAAAAACATTTTGAAGAAATACTATATGAGAATTTCTTTCAGTGCACTGCTGTTCTGGTTGTTCGTCCCACTCTCAACATCCTCGAGTAATTTGAATAATCATATGCTGTCAGTCATATTCACAATCAGTGTCAGTCAGAACACATATTTTATATTCATAGTCTGTATTGAACCAGCAGCTCCGTATAAAAATATAACAACACAAGGTGACGAGCAGAAGGCGAACACAACAACTGGACAGGCTTAAATGGATTTTTATTATCCAGGCAGCTTTGGACTCAGGGGGTTAAAGGTCGACGTCAAAGCCGAACACCTCATGTTTCTGCCTCAGTTCTGATCCCAGAGGTCCTCGGCCCGTCTGACCACAAACATAACGCTGCCAAATACATTTCTCTGATGGTTGTTTTCAACGCAGGCTGCTTAAACATCCCCAGAAGACCATCTCAGTTTCTGAAGATGCAGCAGTTTTATGAGCAAAGATGATTTTATTCAATGTTTTTTTCATTCTTGTCTAATGATTCATTAAGAGTATTCAAATCTTTAGTTCTCTAATTGCTGTATTTTTAATAGCAATGCAGCTCATGATTATTTTCATTAACCTGCGATCTTTCTCAAATGACTGATTAATTGTTTGGAGTACAAAATGTCAAATATATGTCAGAAATAAACTAAAACTGTCCATTACAATTTATCGTAATGACCAACATTCATAAACAAAAAGATTTCATTTTGGATCAAATAGGACAAAGTATTCTCTTTAAGGTTTGTGAAGGTAGTGAGAAGCTGCTCCTTTATATGCCACCAAAAATCCAAATTATTAAGCTCATGCATATTCTGTAAATCCCAGTAAAACTTCTTGACATCAAAAAAACTTTCTTCATCCTCTTTTATTAATTTTTGTACTTATCTGAGCCACGTTTGAGGATGTCTGCAGCCAAACTGGACTCTCAGGAGGTCACAAAAAGTCTGCTTGAGGTCTTTTGTGGATGAATTATGAATTATGGACTTATCGTACAATATCGTAATTATCGACATCATCATGTCTATATATGGACTTATCATATTATACATGGATATGACCTTTGACCTCAGTATTGCCACACTTCACATTAGCAGCTAAGAGGCTATTCATGTCACATTGGCTAAGTGAGTAGTGTCCTCCGTTCCTCACTGTGTCGTCCTGAGTGGAGACTGCAGAAGAATTAAAGGTAAATAACTCTGTCCCCAACCATAATGGCAGTCTGTGTTTTTATACAAGTGTAGCACCCCCCCTTTACATTATTATGCTAGTATATTACCATTATATCAGTGGTATAAAATGATCTTCAAATGACAATAATATAGTTTATCGTGATTATTTCTGAGACAATATATCGTCCAACAGAAGTAGATATCGTGACAGGCCTACAGGCGTGTTTCTTTGAAATCTGCAAGAGTGTAGAAGAGTGAACATTTGGATTCAGCCAAAGCAGCATTGAACTTGACAAGGTAGGTCTAAGATACACTGAGAGGATAAACTCTCTCGGATTAAACAACATGTCCTTTTTTTGGCGCCGCCCTCACAACAACCGTCATGTTTTATGTGAGTGTAAGAAGTATTACAGCCTCATCATGCTGCCAGTATATGCTTGTATTATGAAACAATGTTAAGCAGTTTCTCCAGTGCACATCTTCTGTTTTCTCTTGTCTGTGTCACACACAGCACAGAGCCAGTGGCATCGCAGCTGAGCTCAGATTATTACCACAGAGCTCGAGAGCAAATGAAGCAGACAAGTAAAAAAAAGTCAAGAGATGAGCATTTATTCACAGCTAGTAAAAAAAACAGCCTCCTCCATTAACACCAACAGGTAATAATAATGAAGAGGACCTTTTCTTCATGCTTTCAGTGCAGATTCAACTCAGACAACTGATGCTTTTCGTCTTTCGTTGAATTCAAGCACATCAATACAGTAACAGCACGACAGTTCAGGTCAGATCAGAGCTGCTTTCTGCATCTGAATCCAGTTAAAACCCCCTCAAGTCAAACTGGCAGTTTCTGAAGCTGTTTGAATATGAATTAGACGTCACTTTCACCATGGCAACCGCCTCCTTCCCGCCGGTGATGCTCCTCAGTTGACCACAGAGAGTCAACCGCCATCTGGGCTGACAGGCGGAGAGAGGAGGGAGAGACATGCACAGAAAAACAATACGCGAGGCTAACAAGAACACACACGCACACACATACACACACACACACACACACACACACACACACACACACACACACGCACACACACACACGCACACACACACACACACATGCATGTACTAAATGCATGTTAATTTCTTTCTTCTTAACACAAACCAACATGGAGAAATAAACAACACAATATATAAGCACCATTGAATTGAAAGGGAATAAAAATGATTTGAAACCAAAAATCAAAGTCTAAATTAACAATAAAACTATTTTGTTTGCTAAATTTGATTTTAATATTCTCCACTTTTCTTGCCCTGATCAGGATTTTTAGTTTCAGCTCTGACACAAAGCTCTTGTTTTCTACCTTTATTAAATGATGATGTTCTAAGATGTTGGATACTGTTTTATACTATTGTGCTTTATGTTTTATTACTGTGGCTATCCTGTAAATCACTCTGTATGCTGCTGCTAAGTGTCCATCATTGTATGTCTGCAGACTTTGCCATTGGTTTAGTTTTTCTCTCCTATATCTGTGTGTATTATACAGATGTTGGTTCCCACGCTGCTTCTTCCTGCTTCATTCATGGGAGAATCCCACCTGTTCCAGCATGTACAGCTGGACATTTTATTCACTTGTTTCATTTGTTAGTGTGTGACAGTTGTTTATATTTATTATTTTAACAGTGTTTGAGGTGCTCTGTTGAAAATGACCTTTTTTGATACTATTTTGGGCGATTTTTTGCCTTTATTGGACAGTTGGTGGCAGAGAGGTTGACAGGAAACAAGGAAGAGAGAGAGAGAGAAATTGGTATGACATGCAACAAAGGTCCCAAAGGTATGTGGCATGTGCTGTAACCACTCAGCTATGAAGGCACTCTGAAAATGACCTTTTTACCTGGTTAAATGAAAGGATCAAAGAAGATGGGTCAAATGTTTGGAAGTGCAACAAGTGGCCCGACTGTTAAGATGATTGTATGAAAAATTATTCACAATTGACCCCTAAAAGATTCTTTAAAGAGTCTTTTTTCGTTTTTATTCTTCTTCTTTACGTAGTTGTTCTGTCTCATTATCAGCTTGTCAATTAACTGTGAAGCACTTTGAACCATTACCCTACATGAAAAGTGCTATATAAATAAAATTTGATTGATTGATTGATAAACATATTGATGATTGTACCACTCAATATGTATGTGAATTGTACATATAATAAGCCATGTGATGCAGCAGCAACAGTCGAGGTAACAGAACATTATAGTCACTATAATGTTATAACAATACACTCTTGGCTGAATTTAATTACATTATGATTCATGATCAAATACTGCATGTAGAGAAAAGGAAGTTTTATTGTTATGATATGAAGATCAGACACTTCATCACTTCTGCCACTCAGTTTCATATCCAGAGAGAGACGGACTCTGTTGTCAGCTATTCACACTGGGTGCCCTTTCTGTTTACTGTCCATCCACTTCATGCACGGAGATGCTGGAGGGTGTGTGTGTGTTTGGGGGTGGGGGGGGGGGGGTCATGGTCGCTAACACAAACACACCCCCCCCCCCCCCCCCCCGGAGACCGAGCGCCCTACATTCAACCATCAAACCCACTGTTACATAAAACCACCACCGCCACACCACACAAGCTGCCTGTTGCTAGGCAACAAGCCCTGGAGCCCCATCAGCGAGTCTCACTGGGTCGCTGCTGTACCTGAAAGTACTCAAATGGGTCAGTGAGGACAAAAGAGACAAGAGACAAACTGGGCAAATGATTAAAAAAAGAGGGGAAAAAAACACATGAAATCTGTCTCACATGAGGTTTGTGATTGAGGGACTGAACGAGGAAAAAAAAGAGAAGAACAACAGGCACTACAGTACGTAAGCATTATGTCATACAGTATATATCTCAATTTTTTAAAAAGCATTTATGAATGTTTTGCAGTTATCTGATATTCATACAAGACACTATTAGTATTAGTAGTTTATCCAGCTTGAAATGAGAGTCAACATAGGTGAAATATGGACTTAAAGACATATATTCTGCACATTTCCAGCTCTGTATTTATATTCTGGGTCTTTACTGGAATATCTTAACATGGTTTCCAGTTAAAAACTCCTTATTTATTTCATACAGGTCCTTTATGCAGCCCCTCAGTTCACTATACTGTACTGTACTATACTATACTGTACTGTACTGTACTGTACTGTACTATACTATACTGTACTGTACTAAACTATATACCTAACATTTCCAGAGCTAGATAGTCTCACCTGTTCAGAATAGTAACTTTATAGTGACCATATTTAATATTTATCCTGGAGACTTTTTCTTTCAGGGCAGATTCTGTATGGAAATCCCTCACTGACAAAATGACAGTCCATCACAGTCTATCTAAAAAGTATTTTAGGTGGACTGTGAGGATGAACTCTGGGTGAAGATACCCTTTTAGTTCCAGACGGATGCTGAGATTTGACTCTGAACATTTAGAGTCCTGCCTCACGCACCGAGAGCCTCTGGAGTTCACTATATATAATATTCAGTATCAGCATGTAAAGTTGGTTATTCTGTAAATACAACGTTATAAACAGCAAGTTCTGTATTAAAGAAGAGTCTGGGGATTCTGTAAAATACTGTCAGAACAACAGAAAGTGTTTTTAAATGTTTTTAAACTGTTTATTGTCTTGATAATACCGAAGTGTCTGAAAAGGCAAATAATAATAAAACTCACATCAGCTAAAATGTGTCAATTAAGCTAATAAAACCCAAATTTACAAGGTATTTTCTCAATGTGTAGTATTTGTATTACTCATATGCACAATTGTTTGTTGTTTGTTGGTTTGGTTGATGAAACTGCTATTTTTTCCCATTTCCACCATCCATCTTATATGATATTAAATAATATTTACATTTTGGAAAACATTTTTACATATCATAAAACAAAATTACATTAGCAAAACACTTTTACCAGTCCCTAAACAAATTAACATGTTATAAAACAAATTAACAAGACGCAAAACACTTTGACAAATCCCAAGTGACACAAACAGAAAGGGAAAGTAACAAATACCAGACGTGACATAGAAGTGATAAAATGAGCAATGACAGTCTGTACCAGCACACCAGTATGTTTACTCAGCTGTTTAATAAACCACACACACATAAGTATATTGTGTGTGAACTAAGCTAGCTGCTACTGTCATGCTATGCAACACTGAACGCTTAATTTTCTTCTTCTCTCGAAACTTTCACAACTCATTTCTTACTGACTCTACAGCACCACCTGGTGGCGGAATTTATACAACGCTTAACTCATGAATGAACCAACTGCAACGCAAATTAAACCATTAAATTAACTAAATTACTCACAAAAAATACACATTTTGAATTTTTTGATTAACATACAAGTAAAGACAGAGATCACAGTAGGTTTTATTTAACCCTGCAAAAGAAAACATTCATTACATAACAAAACAAATGTATTTCTCATAAACTCCTGGAGCTGCTGACAACAGTTAATGTTGAACACATAAACTGTGCTCCTCCTATAAAGTTGTTGGGTTTTTCTGTAAGTAATTTAGTTCATTTAATGGTTTAATTTGCGTTGCAGTTGGTTCATTCATGAGTTAAGCGTTGTATAAATTCCGCCACCAGATGGTGCTGTAGAGTCAGTAAGACATTAGTTGTGAGAGTGTTGAGAGAAGAAGAAAACTCCGTTCAGCGCTACTTAGCATGACAGTAGCAGCTAGCTTAGTTAATACACAAATATTATATGTGTTTATGGTTTATTAAACAGCTGAGTAAACATACTGGTATACTGGTACAGACTGTCATCGCTCATTTTATCACTTCCATGTCACGTCTGGTATTTGGTACTTTCCCTTTCTGTTTGTGTCTTTTGTTAATTTGTTTCAGGACTGTTAAAAGTGTTTTGCTAATGTAAATTTGTCTCAAACTTTGTAAAAGTGCTTCACATTTTGTATGGTTGTTTTGCACTTCCTGGACAGCATAAATATTAGACGTTCAAATAATATTTAGATGTCCAAAAACAGTTTTCAAATCAAATCAAATCTGTTTATTGTCAGTTGTAACATAACATTTCTGCAAGATATATCTTTGCAAAGTTGAAGGAGACGTAATTTAAATATCACTAAAAACACAGACAGTAACACTACAACAATTTGGAGTTAAAAAAAACCCAAAACAATAGAAGAATAAATACAAACCAAAAAAAAATGAATGTGCAGATTTAAGTGTGCAGTTGTTTGTTGCTGCAGCTAATAAGACAGCTTTTGAAAAACAGAAAAGAAAATCAGTTTGATTGTAAATAAATATGAAATGTAATTCATATATAAAACTATGAATCCTCCTGTTACACACAGAAACAGACTCACACATACAGGTTCAATCGTTGCTTCCTGTCGAACAAACCCTCATGTCAGTTGCTCTTTTAACTCCTGCTCACCAGCAGATCTCTATACCGCCTCTGAATTATTAACAGCTCCCTCATCAATGTTTGATTTCCACATTTTACAATCCTCCATCCATGCATTGCTCTCGCTCATGATATACTCCCTTTGAAACGTACACAGTCCCAACGCACCGAATCCCACGCTGAGATTAGCAGGAGGAGGGATGCGTGTGTGTGTGTGTGTGTGTGTGTGTGTGTGTGTGTGTGTGTGTGTGTGTGAGGAGGAGTTCACCTTTGATGGTTTCAGGACTGGAGGTTTTTTTTTTACAGTTTTGTAGAGTGAGGACGGATGATGCAGCATGTTTTATATGATAGTAGTAATTTCAATCACCTTGCAGCTATCAAATCAATTATTCTTAACCTTATGTTATTAATTCTGTTTGGTAATGATTGATATGAAGGATAATTGTGACTAAAATCTACTCAAAGAAGTCTGTCACTTATGCCTTTATTTTTTCTTTCTCCCTTTTTTATTTAATGAATTTGAATGACTTGTTTTTTGTATATAATAAAGTAAAAAAGAACAACAACAACACTTGCTTGTGTAAAAAGCATAGACTGCATATAAGAAATGGACGTAACATCCGTGACGTCACCCATTGGTTTGTGGACTGCTGCTCGAAGGCCAATAGTATCGGATCTGAGCAGCGCCATCTTGAACATTTCAGGTGCATGCCGGGAAAAATAAAAACACGGATTCTACTTATATGGGCATCAGGAGGAGCAAGAGGACGGAGCGGGGGAGGTTGTGAGGGCTGTATGTACCACAGTCTACACCGGCAACCTGGTGATGCTAACCAAATTAGCTGTTACGACTATAACCACAAAACTCCGGAGAAAACTGTCCGTTTGAAACAAGTTCACGGCTATTTCCTGCAGTCTATCTCTCCGCCCTCCTGAACCTGTGAACCAATCAACCTGTCAATCACGACGTAGCCACGCCCTAATGCATACCCTGCTTTATCGTCACATATAAAATCAGAGAGGCCAAAATGTCCCAAATGAACATCATACTGCATTGAAGAAGGCTTTAAACTAGCGATTGAGACCATAAACACATTTTGAAAACGTTTACTGAGGTTAGAAATCAAGTGAGAAGTTGGTGAATTCTCCATTGACTTGTATAGAGACGGAAGTCCTTTTGACACCAAAACGGTCGCCCCCTGGTGGCCTTTTGATAGAATGCAGTTTTAAGTTACTAAAATGACTTTGACCGCAGTAATTGGGAGAAAACTACTGAGAGAGCTTCAGGAGATCGTTGTAACTGTTACATAAAAACATAAATATGTAAATAATTAACTGTTTTAATATTGTATCTGTTTTTAGTAAATTAACTTTAATTAATTAATTAACATCCAAGCCCATTTACTTCTAAACTTTAGATAATTATCACTATGTAAGATTTTTTCCCCACTCTTGTTCATACAATACTGTGTTTTTCTGTCTAATCGTTAAGGAGCTTTTTTTTTTTAGTGCTATAGTTGTTTGCTTAATCTTCTTTCAAATTGAAAAATGTGATTTAAAGTCTGAGTGAAATAGAAGTTAGAGCATCTTTAGCTTCTGTAATGTGATCAATGTATAAATCCTTCACATTTGATTGGACTGCTTTAACATTTAAATATTAACTCTTTAGAACTAAAGTATTTCATGTCAATGTTTTTTTACTGAGCTTTTAATTAGGAATTGACTAATTCTGCATTCCTGCTGTTTCTTTTTTATTTACATGTTTTAATGTAATCTAGGCATAAATTATGTACGAATCATACATAATCATGATTATCATTTAAATCAATCACTGCCCAACAAAATTAATCATACAAAGTTAAGAGTATTTGATTTGATATCTGCCAGCTGATCGACTTTTTTTTTAAAGATGAAAAATGAAATAAAAAAACTTGATTGACATGATTTTTGGGCCTCAACCCCATTTTAACCTAAACTATGGTTGGACTGGTGTATCATCTGCTGTCAAAAACATTCCTCCATTTTGACACAATGATCATGTAATCCGGCATAATCAATACTAATATGCATGTGTAATAATTCTGCACCCACAATAAATCAACCATTAACAGGGAGGACTTTGTACCAATAACCACTTCCTTTTTTTTATTAACCATATTTGCAGCCCCCATTTGTCATTGTTTCCCTGTTGACTCCCACTAAACACGATATTATTCTTTTTAAACACAAAACTTCTCCAGTAGCAGCGTCTCAAATGTGAATATCTGCTAACGTTTCCCAGTTCTCCATTAAAGTAAACTCAACACCTTTGTGGTTGATTATGAAAATCTTATCTCAGAGTTTAGAGAATAATAATCAGCACTATCTTCTACACAATCAATCAATAATTAAAGAAAAAAAATTGTTAGTTGCAGTCTTTCAGCACTCCTATGATAGAATAATATAACCTTGCCTTCAGCTTTCTGTGTGCAGTTTGATAGAAATGAATACGGAGTAAACCTGAGGCCTCAAGTTTGAGGTGCGTATGATGATAAGATGCATGAGAGATAAAATAGTGTAAATCTGTAATCCATTCGCTTCACGTGAAACATGAAAAACTGCAATTGTTGTCTCTTTCAGTTCAGACTCTTAATCTTAAAAATCATCTGCAGATTTCAGGTTTCTCCGTTGTGTTAAATGTCATTCCTGTATAGAGATTTGAAACTTCTCCTTCTCTCTCTCTCTCTTTCTCTCTCTCTCTCTCTCTCTCTCTCTCTCTTTCTCTCTTTCTCTCTCTCTCTCTCTCTCTCTCTCTCTCTCTCTCTCTCTCTCTCTCTCTCTCTCTCTCTCTCTCTCTCTCTCTCCGTCTCTATCAGACACTCAGGAAACAACACAGCAACCTTGTTAATTTCATACCAAAAATAACGTCCATTTAAGATTTGAGGACCCAGCGCAGCCTAAAAAGCGACAGAAATACTTCCACTCTCTATGAATCTCTGTCATTTCTCAGCCTATAAACCTCTTAAACAGAAGCAGTCGGAGACGAGTAGCGCCCTCCGTCCCAGGAGAGACACTCGAGGGAGAATTTGTGAATCTAGGACAGTCAATAGCGCTCCGGTTGACTGACGCAGGCAATTGTATAGCAATCTGCTGTAATCACTGAGCTTAACTATCTATAATTCAGGAGAGCGAGGGCCCGATGATTCAAAGGACAGACAAAGTTGTTTTTTTAAAGCGGGAAATAATTGATCAGACTCCTCAGTGCTGCTCAGTGTAGACATGAAGCATCTGAAGAGGTGCAGTGCATCAGAACCACAGGAAAATGAATGCAGTTTTTCATATGTGTGTGTTTGATATGTATGATAAAATGATTATAAATTACATCTGTACTAGAAAAGGTGGATGAAACTTTAACTGTGATGGTTCAATAAATCAATCACAGCTGTCAGAAACACTAAAAAACAGTTTTAAATGTAAGTTACAAGAAGCTAAACACTGAAAATTAATGTAAACATAAAAGAAATTACGTCAAATTCACAATAACATGCTGTTGTTTTACCTTCATCATGACTGAACAAAACATCTTCACATCCAAACTTGACCAAATGTATTGTTTAAAACTATTTTCCCAGTTTTTTTTAAGTCTACAGTATGTTAAAAATCTTCTTTACTGACTGAATGTACAAATAAAATCTCTGTTAGTTAAAAGCAACAAGTGATAGAAAGCTCTGCTCATTTCTCTGTGATGAAGCTGTTTTAATGATTAAAGCTGAAAGTTCAGAGACTGACTGACAAACATGAACTTTGCACTTTGTGGTGTTTCAGGAGGAAAAACTGCCTCAAATAAAATCTCATATTAGTTTCACATTTTCTCCACAAGCTTTGAATGAGATCCTGAAATGAAGACAGAAGAAAATATTGAATTATTATACTTTATTTATTGTGTAAAGCTTCAGTTTGTTCACACATCCAATCAGTAAAGTCTGTTAAATGACTCTTGTTCAATGATTTCATGTTCAGATTCATTTCAACCAGACAATCAATCACAGAATGTCAGCTATGTACAAGAACTGAATAAATGATCTACTTATTGATTATTATCATGATAATTATTGTTTTATAACACTTAATAACACCTGATTTGTGTGTGATATTGGACAACATGCATAACTATGAATGTAAATGCAACAATACATTTCTTTACTGATTCACAAAGTCATGAGAGCAAAATATGTTTGATAAAGGAAGGTCTGATTTTTCTCTGTTAAGACCGATGAGATGGAAAAGAAACAAGAGCACAAAGTTTCAGTTTCCATGTTGAGAAATGCAAGTTTGTGTTTATATATATGAAGAAAATCATGATGAGCAGTGATAGCCTCTCTGCTGAAACACACAAGCAAGAAAGAGCATCACATAAAGAAACTCAAATATCTACATAACATAACAACAGATGAGAAGATGTTAAAGTTGTCCATCAAACTTGATTGACAGCTGATCTCTGTGCAGCACAGAAACACCTCAGCAAAGAGCTCTCAGCAACAATGACAGAGACACAATAACTGACTGTCCCTCAAATGACTTCTGACTATTTGGGTTTACAAAACTCAGCTGTGTTTCCATAATCAAAAGGTCTAACTCCAGCATAGAGAGGCTGAGTGAATGTGGTCTGGACTCTGTGGAGGAGAGTCATGGTTTCAGAGACGCTGTAGAAGGACAGAATACCTGCTCTGTGATCCAGGTACACTCCTAGTCTGGAGGAACCAGGACCTGAGACGGGAGTTGAGATGTTGTTGAACCAGAATTTATAACTGTCAGTGAAACAATATAAAGCCCAAGATTTGTCATTGCGTCCATATTCACATTCATTTGAGCCTCTGCTGATATTCTTGTATGCGACTGCTACACAAACTCCTCTCCCGCTCCAGTCCACCTCCCAGTAACTACGTCCAGTCAGACTCTCTCTACTCAGGACCTGACGATGACCAGTGAATCTGTCTGGATGACTAGAATATGACTGATGTTGATTTGTTCGTGTTACTTTTCTGTTCCCATCAGATAATAACACCTCTGTGTGTGCTGTGTTTGGATCCAGAGTGATTTCATGTGAATATCTTAAGAACCCAGCTCTGGTCTTGGGCTCTGATTTTGATTCTGACAGTAAAACGTCCACTTCAGTCACTGTCAGTGAGATGTTTGTACATTCCTCCTTCATGATGTCCTGTAGTTTATCTCTGAGCTCTGACACAGCTGCTGTCACATCCTCAAAGTATCTCAGAGGACGGATATCGATGCTGGATGAGTCTGTAGGTTCACTGAGTTGTGACACTGAGGGGTAGTTGTGTAGAAACTGGTTGTGATCCTCTGTGTGTGAGAGCTGCTTCAGTTCAGCGTCTTTCCTCTTCAGCTCAGTGATCTCCTGCTGCAGCTTCTCCTGAAGCTCTTTGACTCGACTCACTTCAGTTTCCTGCTGGGATCTGATCTGCTGCTTCACATCAGAGCTTCTTTTCTGGAGGAGACGGATCAGCTCAGTGAAGATCTTCTCACTGTCCTCCACTGCTTTATCAGCAGAGCGACTGACGGCCTCCACCTCCTGTTGAAGCAGCTTCACATCTTTCTCTCTGTCCTGGATTCTCTTTTGGATATTTAGTCGACTCACCTCGAGCTCTCTCTGCCTCTCAGTCCTTTCTGCTGCAGCTGAGACTGTGTCGTGGTCTTTATGTTCATCCACAGAGCAGAGATAACAGATTATCTGCTGATCAGTACGGCAGAACATCTTCATCACCTCATCATGACGAGAGCAGATGTTCTCCTGGAGAGTCTTGGAGGGGTCGACTAGCTTGTGTTTTTTCAGTGGAGCTACATTAAAGTGAAGTTGGAGGTGATTCTCACAGTAAGATGCTGGACAAGTCAAACAGGACTTGAAAGCTTTCAACTTCCTCCCAGTGCAGACATCACAGGCCACATCTTCAGGTCCAGCATAGCAGAGATCAGCAGCAGCAGCTTCGAGTCCAGTCTTCTTCAGCTCCTCCAATAAATCTGCAAACATGGTGTTTTTTACCAGGACAGGTCTCGGTGTGAAGGTCTGTCTGCACTGAGGGCAGCTGTAGATTCCCTTCTTATCCTCTTCATCCCAGAAGTTGTTAATACAGCTCATGCAGTAGCTGTGTCCACAGGGAATAGTCACCGGATCCTTCAGTAGATCCAAACAGATCGAACAGCAGAATTTAGCTCCGTCCAGCTGAGCTCCTTGCTGCGCCATTTCACCTCTCAGTAACAATGACTGTCTGAGTTTCACTTCCTGAGAAGTGAAACTAGTTTGATATCTGATCTAAACAGCATGTGCTGCTGCAGTAAATGTAGGCTGGCAGCTCACCACATGTTGGTTACACCCATCTTCAAACTGTAGATCTGAAGGGGAGGGAACAAGGAAATATGTGGACCAATCAGAGCGTGTTGTGTTTGAGAGCAGGAAGAAGAGGGAGGAGTTATCAAGCGTTGATTCATTCCAGGAAGAGGAGCGGTCTGAGAGAGATACTGAGTGTTTAACCCTTTTTATACAATGAAGCTCATATCTTATTTTAAAACACTGCTCACCTGCTTTCTGGTGGCAAAGTAATGTTGGGAATAATCTATAGAATAACATTAATGAATATCTGTTGTCTACAGTGATATGTATATATAATCTATAGTTACTTGATCATTTGTTAATAGTGAACAACAGAATTCATGGAACATCCTGCATTAAATCATCATGCATTAACTGTGATTTACTTAAATATGTGTTATGATCCCTTATTAGAAATGTTACTGTATATTTTATGTGTCACCACTACATTTATTTGTCCCCAAAAAGCAGATAAACAGAAACTTTCATTACTGGAGGATTTTTTTAATTATTGTTGTTACTGCTTCTTACTGAATCTTTTCAACAGTGTTACTGTAAATGAGACATTTTATATTCATATATTTGCCTGCAATTATATATTTGTTTCATTTAGTCATTTTATAACTGTGTACTTGGTCTCTGAGTGATGTTATTTCTTGTTGCTTCTCATTTTGCCTTTTATTTTCTTTTGTTCATATCATAGACTGTATATATAATGGACGTAACATCCGTGACGTCACCCATTGGTTTGTGGACTGCTGCTTGGAGGCCAATAGTATCGGATCTCAGCAGCGCCATCTTGAAAATTTCAGGTGCATGCCGGGAAAAATAAAAACAGGGATTCTACTTATATGGGCATCAGGAGGAGCATGAGGCGCCCTCCTGAACCTGTGAACCAATCAACCTGTCAATCACGACGTAGCCACGCCCTAATGCATACCCTGCTTTATCGTCAAATATAAAATCAGGGAGGCCAAAATGTCCCAAATGAACATCATACTGCATTGAAGAAGGCTTTAAACTAGCGATTGAGACCATAAACATATTTTGAAAACGTTTACTGAGGTTAGAAATCAAGTGAGAAGTTGGTGAATTCTCCATTGACTTGTATAGAGACGGAAGTCCTTTTGACACCAAAACGGTCGCCCCCTGGTGGCCTTTTTATAGAATGCAGTTTTAAGTTACTTCCTCGTTGGCATCATTTCAGAGGACCAGAATTCCCCGCCGGGTTCATATGCTACGCAAAGCTTTTTGTAATATTTGTTTTTAGTGGGGCTATACAAATATTTATTTTTATTTATTTATTTATTTTAATGCTTAACAGTGGAATACATTTCCAACTCAGAACTTCTCCATTGTTCATGATCATTGCAGGATCACACAAGTATTTATTCCATTAATCACAGTGACATCAGAATAAATATCAGCCTATACAACAGTCTGTTGCTGCAGAGCTGGTTGATTTTTGTTTAACGACATTTGTTCATCTTGGCATTCACATAAAGCTTCACAGAAACTTCCTGTAGCTGTAACAGATTCAGGTTCACAGATAAAAAGACAGTCAGAAAACTACTTTAGTCAGCTTTCATTTAAAGGCAGCCATCCAAGCCATGAACCTCCTGACAGTCCGGCATCTGAGGAAACAGGTTCAGCTCGTCTGATCCGTCCCAACACGTCTTTACAACACAGATCAGACGACACTTAGCCCGACATAAACACACAGCACTCACAGCACGGCTGATACTCAGTCAGATCTAAGATAAGATACGATAAAATGAACTTTATTGATCCATGAAGAGAAAGCGGGTCAATGCAGCAGACATGAAGGAAAGAGTCTAAATGAGATTCAAATCAAAGTTGAAACAGGACTAAAAAATCTGAAGCTGCACCAGAGACACTGATACTCAATAAAACACCAGAAAATACAACAATTCTCTTCTTATATTAATATATTTTACAGCAGCAATTTCTAGGACATACTACAGTTTATCAGCTGTGCATTTTGAGACTTTAACCCATCATGCAGTCTTAGGCATTGGTAGCCAAATAGTGGATCATGGGCCAAATGTGGCCGCCTAATAAAAATATTTGGCATCGTAACTAAAGCTGAGGTTTCCCCCCCTCATAGATGACATCAGTAGATAATGATGTAAAACACTCAGGCTCATATGAATCCCAATAGATATGACTTCTTAATATCTTATATATACAGCAGATGATTAGTTTGATAATGACGTCATTTTGCTGATTTGTGGACAACAGATTTGTGTCATTTATGGCTCTTTGAAGTCATGAAGCGCTCTACCGTTGTGTGGATGGATCATGAATTACTATTTCTATTCTTGCAGAGTCACTGTCATCAAATCTCATGTTTGGAGCCAAAACCAATGAATTCATCTACTAACAACTATTCTGTGTGTGTGTGTGTGTGTGTGTGTGTGTGTGTGTGTGTGTGTGTGTGTGTGTGTGTGTGTGTGTGTGTGTGTGTGTGTGTGTGTGTGTGTGTGTGTGTGTGTGTGTGAGTGTGAGTGGGTGTGTGTGAGTGTGTGTCTAAAGTCTAAAGTGACATGTTCGTTCACTCCCGAAGACGGTGGTTATCTTAGCTTGTTTTTCGAAATGTTGCCATAAAGTAAAAATAGCGATAAGATAGTAAACCTCTCTACTTGAAACCAGATGAAAAGAATGTTTTTATTTAGTTTATAATTTAATAATTTCATGACTGGGCCTAATAGAGTTTAAATATGTTTCATTTCTTGTTGTTAATGTTAAATATTATAGTTTTCTTTAAGACTGAGTTTGAGTGACAACTAAGAAAACTTAGAAGCAACATGAATCTTCACCAAACATTTATTATAAACTATTAATGGTTTAAAACTAGAATAAACATTTCAACTTCTTCTGATGTTTATTCTGATTAGACTGAATGCAGTTTTTCATATGTGTGTGTTCACATTATGATAAAATGATTGTAAATTACATCTGTACTAGAAAAGGTGGAGAAACTTTAACTGTGATGGTTCAATAAATCAATCACAGCTGTCAGAAACACTAAAAACTGTTTTAAATGTTAGTTACAAGAAGATAAATACTGAAAATTAATGTAAATATAAAAGAAATTACGTCAAATTCACAATAACATGCTGTTGTTTTACCTTCATCATGACTGAACAAAACATCTCATATTAGTTTCACATTTTCTCCACAAGCTTTGAATGAGATCCTGAAATGAAGACAGAAGAAAATATTGAATTATTAAACTTTATTTATTGTGTAAAGCTTCAGTTTGTTCACACATCCAATCAGTAAAGTCTGTTAAATGACTCTTGTTCAATGATTTCATGTTCAGATTCATTTCAACCAGACAATCAATCACAGAATGTCAGCTATGTACAAGAACTTAATAAATGATCTACTTATTGATTATTATCATGATAATTATAGTTTTATAACACTTAATAACACCTGATTTGTGTGTGATATTGGACAACATGCATAACTATGAATGTAAATGCAACAATACATTTCTTTACTGATTCACAAAGTCATGAGAGCAAAATATGTTTGATAAAGGAAGGTCTGATTTTTCTCTGTTAAGACCGATGAGATGGAAAAGAAACAAGAGCACAAAGTTTCAGTTTCCATGTTGAGAAATGCAAGTTTGTGTTTATATATATGAAGAAAATCATGATGAGCAGTGATAGCCTCTCTGCTGAAACACACAACCAAGAAAGAGCATCACATAAAGAAACTCAAATATTTACATAACATAACAACAGATGAGAAGATGTTAAAGTTGTCCATCAAACTTGATTGACATCTGATCTCTGTGCAGCACAGAAACACCTCAGCAAAGAGCTCTCAGCAACAATGACAGAGACACAATAACTGACTGTCCCTCAAATGACTTCTGACTATTTGAGTTTACACAACTCAGCTGTGTCTCCATAATTACTATAAAGCCTAACTCCAGCATAGAGAGGCTGAATGAATGTGGTCTGGACTCTGTGGAGGAGAGTCATGGTTTCAGAGACGCTGTAGAAGGACAGAATACCTGCTCTGTGATCCAGGTACACTCCTAGTCTGGAGGAACCAGGACCTGAGACGGGAGTTGAGATGTTGTTGAACATGAATTCATAAATGTTATTGAAATAATTTAAAGCCCAAGATTTGGCATTGCGTCCAAATAGACATTCATTTGAACTTCCTGCTCTGCTGATATTCTTGTATGCGACTGCTACACGAACTCCTGTCCCGCTCCACTCCACCTCCCAGTAACAACGTCCAGTCAGACTCTCTCTACTCAGGACCTGATACCAATAAGTGAATCTGTCTGGATGACTAGAATAAGACTGTTGTTGATATGTTAGTTCTGCTTTTCTGTTCCCATCAGATAATAACACCTGTGTGTTTGCTGTGTTTGGATCCAGAGTGATTTCATGTGAATATCTCAAGAACTCAGCTCTGGTCTTGGGCTCTGATTTTGATTCTGACAGTAAAACGTCCACTTCAGTCACTGTCAGTGAGATGTTTGTCCATTCCTCCTTCAGGATGTCCTGCAGTTTATCTCTGAGCTCTGACACAGCTGCTGTCACATCCTCAAAGTATCTCAGAGGACGGATATTGATGCTGGATGAGTCTGTAGGTTCACTGAGTTGTGACACTGAGGGGTAGTTGTGTAGAAACTGGTTGTGATCCTTTGTGTGTGAGAGCTGCTTCAGTTCAGCGTCTTTCCTCTTCAGCTCAGTGATCTCCTGCTGCAGCTTCTCCTGAAGCTCTTTGACTCGACTCACTTCAGTTTCCTGCTGGGATCTGATCTGCTGCTTCACATCAGAGCTTCTTTTCTGGAGGAGACGGATCAGCTCAGTGAAGATCTTCTCACTGTCCTCCACTGCTTTATCAGCAGAGAGACTGACGGCCTCCACCTCCTGTTGAAGCAGCTTCACATCTTTCTCTCTGTCCTGGATTCTCTGCTGGATGTTTAGTCGACTCACCTCGAGCTCTCTCTGCCTCTCAGTCCTTTCTGCTGCAGCTGTGACTGTGTCGTGGCCTTTATGTTCATCCACAGAGCAGAGATAACAGATAATCTGCTGATCAGTACGACAGAACATCTTCATCACCTCATCATGACGAGAGCAGATGTTCTCCTGGAGCTTCTCTGAGGGGTCGACCAGTTTGTGTTTCTTTAATTTGGTAGATTCAAAGTGAGACTGGAGGTGATTCTCACAGTAAGACATCAGACATGTCAAACAGGACTTGAAGGCTTTCAGCTTCCTCCCAGTGCAGACATCACAGGCCACATCTTCAGGTCCAGCATAGCAGAGACCAGCAGCAGCAGCTTGGAGTCCAGTCTTCTTCAGCTCCTCCAATAAATCTGCAAACATGGTGTTTTTTACCAGGACAGGCCTCGGTGTGAAGGTCTGTCTGCACTGAGGACAGCTGTAGATTTCCTTCTTATCCTCTTCATCCCAGAAGTTGTTAATACAGCTCATGCAGTAGCTGTGTCCACAGGGAATAGTCACCGGATCCTTCAATAGATCCAAACAGATGGAACAGCAGAATTTTGCTCCGTCCAGCTGAGCTCCTTGCTGCGCCATTTCACCTCTCAGTAACAATGACTGTCTGAGTTTCACTTACTGAGAAGTGAAACTAGTTTGATATCTGATCTAAACAGCATGTGCTGCTTCAGTAAATGTAGGCTGGCAGCTCACCACATGTTGGTTACACCCATCTTCAAACTGTAGATCTGAAGGGGAGGGAACAAGGAAATATGTGGACCAATCAGAGCTTGTTGTGTTTGAGAGCAGGAAGAAGAGGGAGGAGTTATCAAGCGTTGATTCATTCCAGGAAGAGGAGCGGTCTGAGAGAGATACTGAGTGTTTAACCCTTTTTATACAATGAAGCTCATATCTTATTTTAAAACACTGCTCACCTGCTTTCTGGTGGCAAAGTAATGTTGGGAATTTGAGAGTTATCTAAAGAATTAACATTAATGAATCTATTGTCTACAGTGATATGTATATATAATCTATATTTACTTGATCATTTGGTAATAGTGAACAACAGGAATTCATGGAACATCCTGCATTAAATCATCATGCATTAACTGTGATTTATTTAAATATGTGTTATGAACCCTTATTAGAAATGTTACTGTATATTTTATGTGTCACCACTACATGTATTTGTCCCCAAAAAGCAGATAAGCAGAATTTTTTATTACTGGATCATGGTTTAATTATTATTTTTAAAGCATCTTTCTACTATAAACTTTTTACTGTAAATGGGACATTTTACATTCATTTATTTGCCTGCAATTATATATTTGTTTCATTTAGTAATTTTATAACTGTGTACTTGGTCTCTGAGTGATGTTATTTCTTGTTGCTTCTCATTTTGCCTTTTATTTTCTTGTATTCATATGCTACGTGAAACTTTTTGTAACATTTGTTTTGAATGGTGCTATACACATTTTTATTTTTATTTATTTATGTTAATGCTTAACAGTGGAATACATTTCCAACTCAGCACTTCTCCATTGTTCATAATCATTGCAGGATCACAGCAGTATTTATGTCAGGGCCCGGTTGTGTTGGGGTGTATTTTGTAGGTTTGGTTTTGGTCTTGTCTACTTCCTGTTTTATTTTGGTGTGTTTCCCTTGTCTTGTCTAGCTTCCTCCCCTCCTGTTTGCCTCCCTTCCCCTAATGTGTTACACCTGTGCCTTGTTAGTCTACTGGGTATATATGTGATGTGCTCTTTCCCTTCTATAAAAATATTTGGCATCGTAACTAAAGCTGAGGTTTTCCCCCCTCATAGATGACATCAGTAGATAATGATGTAAACACTCAGGCTCATATGAATCCCAATAGATATGACTTCTTAATATCTTATATATCCAGCAGATGATTAGTTTGATAATGACGTCATTTTGCTGATTTGTGGACAACAGATTTGTGTCATTTATGGCTCTTTGAAGTCATGAAGCGCTCTACCGTTGTGTGGATGAATCATGAATTACTATTTCTATTCTTGCAGAGTCACTGTCATCAAATCTCATGTTTGGAGCCAAAACCAATGAATTCATCTACTAACAACTATTCTGTGTGTGTGTGTGTGTGTGTGTGTGTGTGTGCGTGTGTGTGTGTGTGTGTGTGTGTGTGTGTGTGTGTGTGTCTGTGTGTGAGTGTGTGTGTGAGTGTGTCTAAAGTCTAAAGTGACATGTTCCTTCACTCCCAAAGACGATGGTTATCTTAGCTTGTTTTTCGAAATGTTGCCATAAAGTAAAAATAGCGATAAGATAGTAAACCTCTCTACTTGAAACCAGATGAAAAGAATGTTTTTATTCAGTTTATAATTTAATGATTTCATGACTGGGCCTGATAGAGTTTAAATATGTTTCATTTGTTGTTGTTAATGTTAAATATTATAGTTTTTCTTTCAGACTGAGTTTGAGTGACAACTGAGAAAACTTAGAAGCAACATGAATCTTCACCAAATATTTATTATAAACTATTAATGGTTTAAAACTAGAATAAACATTTCAAGTTCTTCTGAAGTTTATTCTGATTAGACTGAATGCAGTTTTTCATATGTGTGTGTTCACATTATGATAAAAATGATTGTAAATTACATCTGTACTAGAAAAGGTGGAGAAACTTTAACTGTGATGGTTCAATAAATCAATCACAGCTGTCAGAAACACTAAAAACTGTTTTAAATGTAAGTTACAAGAAGATAAATACTGAAAATGGATGTAAATATAAAAGAAATTAAAGCTGCGAGCAGCGATGACCGGGCCCAAGCTCCCTCGCCACGCCACTAATGAGCGAGACTTGGCGCGACGCATCTTCTAATTGAAATGGAAACAAACAGCGCCAAAATCGCAAATCCGATTCAAAATGGCCAACTTCCTGTTGGAGCGAGGATATGGGTCCAAGAGACTTTTTAGTGCGTCTTTACACAATACATATATATACCAAATTTTGTTCATCTACGTCAATCTAGAGGGAGGGGCTCAATTTCCTTAATCTTCTACCGGGTGCAGTGCCGCCATTTGGCCAGCAGTTCCTGTTTAATGGCGAAACATCAAAATTCCTCACATCACCACGAAGCAACCAAACCAGTAATCAAAAAGATTTTGATAACTTTTCATCTCCAATGTCTGAAGATGTTTCTGAGTGAATTTGAAGTCGGTCAGATAAAATCTCTAGGAGGAGTTCGTTCAAATACAAGGCGTGGAAAGCGCCAAAATCGCACATATTTTTCAAAATGGCCGACTTCCTGTTGGAGTGAGGGTATGGGTCCAAGAGACTTTTTTGTGCGTCTTTAGATGATACATATGTGTACCGAATTTCGTTTATCTATGTCAATCTGAGTTGAGGGGCTCAATTTTTTGGGGATTTTCTAGGGTGCGCTATTGTATCCAGTAGGTGGCACTATGGAGCTAACACAGTATTGATGCATAGCTGTGTTCAGAGCGGTACCCTCTACATGCGTGATTAATTTGGTGTAGATTGGACGATGTATGTAGGAGTTATAAGGACTTCCTGCTTTTTGGCGAAGGATCAAATGGCGAAGGAAATTGTCCGCACCGCCACGCCCAAACCGAATCCCTAATCGGAAAGTTTTTGATAACTTTTCATCTCCAATGTCTCAAGATGTTTCTGAGTGAATTTGAAGTCAGTCGGATAAAATCCCTAGGACAAGTTCGTAAAAGTAAGGGGCTTGGAAATCGCCGAAATGGCACGAGTATCCAGTAGGTGGCGCTATGGAGCTAACACAGTATTGATGCATAGACATGTTCAGGGCGATACCTTCTATATGCGTGATTAATTTGGTGTAGATTGGACGATGTATGTAGGAGTTATAAGGGCTTCCTGCTTTTTGGCGAAGGATCAAATGGCGAAGGAAATTGTCGGCACCGCCACGCCCAAACCGAATCCCTAATCAAAAAGCTTTTGATAACTTTTCATTTCCAATGTCTCAAGATGTTTCTGTGTCAATTTGAAGTCGGTCGGATAAAATCCCTAGGACAAGTTCGTTAAAATACGAGGCGTGGAAAACACCAAAATCGCACATATTTTTCAAAATGGCCGACTTCCTGTTGGAGTGACGTCATGGGCCCCATAGACTTTTTTGTGCGTCTGGACATGATACATATATATACCAAATTTCGTTTGTCTACGTCAATTTTTCACATTTTTATATTCGTTAGGGGGCGCTATTGAGTCATTTTGCGATGGACATTTTGGCAAACCATAGAATATCAAATTTTTCGCCGGGTCTGATGTGCGCGCAAATTTTTGTGAGTTTTGGGGCACGTTTAGGCTGTAAAAAAGCCGTTTGTTTAGTCGGACGAATAATAATAATCACTACGATTACAATAGGGCCTGCGCACTGTAGTGCTTGGGCCCTAATTAGGTCAAATTCACAATAACATGCTGTTGTTTTACCTTCATCATGACTGAACAAAACATCTTCACATCCAAACTTGACCAAATTTTATTTTTAAAACTATTTTCAAGTTTTTTTAGGTCTGTGTTAGAAATCCTCTTTATTGACTGAATGTACAAATAAAATCTCAGTTAGTTAAAAGCAACAAGTGATAGAAAGCTCTGCTCATTTCTCTGTGATGAAGCTGTTTTAATGATTAACCTGAAAGTTCAGAGACTGACTGACAAACATGAACTTTGCACTTTGTGGTGTTTCAGGAGGAAAAACTGCCTCAAATAAAATCTCATATTAGTTTCACATTTTCTCCACAAGCTTTGAATGAGATCCTGAAATGAAGACAGAAGAAAATATTGAATTATTATACTTTATTTATTGTGTAAAGCTTCAGTTTGTTCACACATCCAATCAGTAAAGTCTGTTAAATGACTCTTGTTCAATGATTTCATGTTCAGATTCATTTCAACCAGACAATCAATCACAGAATGTCAGCTATGTACAAGAACTTAATAAATGATCTACTTATTGATTATTATCATGATAATTATAGTTTTATAACACTTAATAACACCTGATTTGTGATATTGGACAACATGCATAACTATGAATGTAAATGCAACAATACATTTCTTTACTGATTTACAAAGTCATGAGAGCAAAATATGTTTGATAAAGGAAGGTCTGATTTTTCTCTGTTAAGACCGATGAGATGGAAAAGAAACAAGAGCACAAAGTTTCAGTTTCCATGTTGAGAAATGCAAGTTTGTGTTTATATATATGAAGAAAATCATGATGAGCAGTGATAGCCTCTCTGCTGAAACACACAAGCAAGAAAGAGCATCACATAAAGAAACTCAAATATTTACGTAACATAACAACAGATGAGAAGATGTTGAAGTTGTCCATTGAACTTGATTGACAGCTGATCTCTGTGCAGCACAGAAACACCTCAGCAAAGAGCTCTCAGCAACAATGACAGAGACACAATAACTGACTGTCCCTCAAATGACTTCTGACTATTTGAGTTTACACAACTCAGCTGTGTTTCCATAATTACTATATAATATACTATAATGCCTAACTCCAGCATAGAGAGGCTGAGTGAATGTGGTCTGGACTCTGTGGAGGAGAGTCATGGTTTCAGAGACGCTGTAGAAGGACAGAATACCTGCTCTGTGATCCAGGTACACTCCGACTCTGGAGGAACCAGGACCTGAGACGGGAGTTGAGATGTTGTTGAACCAGAATTTATAAATGTTATTGTACCAATATAAAGCCCAAGATTTGTCATTGTGTCCAAATCCACATTCATTTGAGTTTCCTGCTCTGCTGATATTCTTGTATGCGACTGCTACACAAACTGTTGTCCCGCTCCACTCCACCTCCCAGTAACAACGTCCAGTCAGACTTTGTCTACTCAGGACCTGATCCTTATCAGTGAATCTGTCTGGATGACTAGAATAAGACTGTTTTTGACTCGTATATTCTACTTTTCTGTTCCCCTCAGATAATAACAGCTTTTTGTGTGCTGTGTTTGGGTCCAGAGTGATTTCATGTGAATATCTCAAGAACTCAGCTCTGGTCTTGGGCTCTGATTTTGAATCTGACAGTAAAACGTCCACTTCAGTGACTGTCAGTGAGATGTTTGTCCATTCCTCCTTCAGGATGTCCTGTAGTTTATCTCTGAGCTCTGACACAGCTGCTGTCACATCCTCAAAGTATCTCAGAGGACGGATATCGATGCTGGATGAGTCTGTAGGTTCACTGAGTTGTGACACTGAGGGGTAGTTGTGTAGAAACTGGTTGTGATCCTCTGTGTGTGAGAGCTGCTTCAGTTCAGCGTCTTTCCTCTTCAGCTCAGTGATCTCCTGCTGCAGCTTCTCCTGAAGCTCTTTGACTCGACTCACTTCAGTTTCCTGCTGGGATCTGATCTGCTGCTTCACATCAGAGCTTCTTTTCTGGAGGAGACGGATCAGCTCAGTGACGATCTTCTCACTGTCCTCCACTGCTTTATCAGCAGAGAGACTGACGGCCTCCACCTCCTGTTGAAGCAGCTTCACATCTTTCTCTCTGTCCTGGATTCTCTGCTGGATGTTTAGTCGACTCACCTCGAGCTCTCTCTGCCTCTCAGCTATTTCTGCTGCAGCTGTGACTGTGTCGTGGCCTTTATGATCCTCCATAGTGCACAGATAACAGATACACTTCTTATCTGTACGGCAGAATATCTTCATCACCTCATCATGACGAGAGCAGATGTTCTCCTGGAGCTTCTCTGAGGGGTCGACCAGCTTGTGTTTTTTAAATTTTGTTGATTCGTAATGAGGCTGGAGGTGCTTTTCGCAATATGAGACGAGGCACACCAGACAGGACTTGAAGGCTTTCAGCTTCCTCCCAGTGCAGACATCACAGGCCACATCTTCAGGTCCAGCATAGCAGAGATCAGCAGCAGCAGCTTGGAGTCCAATCTTCTTCAGCTCCTCCACTATATCTGCTAACATGGTGTTTTTTACCAGGACAGGCCTCGGTGTGAAGGTCTGTCTGCACTGAGGACAGCTGTAGATTCCCTTCTTATCCTCTTCATCCCAGAAGTTGTTAATACAGCTCATGCAGTAGCTGTGTCCACAGGGAATAGTCACCGGATCCTTCAGTAGATCCAAACAGATCGAACAGCAGAATTTAGCTCCGTCCAGCTGAGCTCCTTGCTGCGCCATTTCAGCTCTCAGTAACAATGACTGTCTGAGTTTCACTTACTGAGAAGTGAAACTAGTTTGATATCAGATCTAAACAGCATGTGCTGCTTCAGTAAATGTAGGCTGGCAGCTCACCACATGTTGGTTACACCCATCTTCAAACTGTAGATCTGAAGGGGAGGGAACAAGGAAATATGTGGGCCAATCAGAGCTTGTTGTGTTTGAGAGCAGGAAGAAGAGGGAGGAGTTATCAAGCGTTGATTCATTCCAGGAAGAGGAGCGGTCTGAGAGAGATACTGAGTGTTTAACCCTTTTTATACAATGAGGATCATATCTTATTTAAAAACACTGCTCACCTGCTTTCTGGTGGCAAAGTAATGTTGGGAATTTGAGAGTGATCTAAAGAATTAACATTAATGAATCTATTGTCTACAGTGATATATATATATATATATATATATAATCTATAGTTACTTGATCATTTGTTAATAGTGAACAACAGGAATTCATGGAACATCCTGCATTAAATCATCATGCATTAACTGTGATTTACTTAAATATGTGTTATGAACCCTTATTAGAAATGTTACTGTATATTTTATGTGTCACCAACACATTTATTTGTCCCCAAAAAGCAGATAAGCAGAAACTTTTATTACTGGATGATGGTTTAATTATTATTTTTACAGCATCTTTCTACAGTGTTACTGTAAATGAGACATTATATATTCATTTATTTGCCTGCAATTATATATTTGTTTCATTTAGTCATTTTATAACTGTGTATTTGGTCTCTGAGTGATGTTATTTCTTGTTGCTTCTCATTTTGCCTTTTATTTTCTTGTATTCACATGCTACCTGAAACTTTTTGTAACATTTGTTATTTATTTATTTTAATGCTTAACAGTGGAATACATTTCCAACTCAGCACTTCTCCATTGTTCATGATCATTGCAGGATCACAGCAGTATTTATGTCAGGGCCCGGTTGTGTTGGGGTGTATTTTGTAGGTTTGGTTTTTGTCTTGTCTGCTTCCTGTTTTATTTTGGTGTGTTTCCCTTGTCTTGTCTAGCTTCCTCCCCTCCTGTTTGCCTCCCTTCCCCTAATGTGTTACACCTGTGCCTTGTTGGTCTACAGGGTATATATGTGGTGTGCTCTTTCCTTTCTGTGCCAGATTGTCTTGTCAGTTACACGTAAGTTTCCTGTCGGAGTTCCAGCATTCTTGTCTTTGTATTGTCGACCAGTTTTTCCGTTTGGACCCTGAGTTCTGCCTAAGCGATTTTGTACCTCTGCCCTGTATTTTGGGTTTCCCGGTGTTTGACTTTGGACTGATTAAACGACTACTGAGAACGCTTTGTCCCTGTGTCTCTGCATTTGAGTCCACCTGGTCGGTGCATGGCAATTTATTCCATTAATCACAGTGACATCAGAATAAATATCAGCCTATACAACAGTCTGTTGCTGCAGAGCTGGTTGATTTTTGTTTAAAGACATTTGTTCATCTTGGCATTCACATAAAGCTTCACAGAAACTTCCTGTAGCTGTAACAGATTCAGGTTCACAGATAAAAAGACAGTCAGAAAACTACTTTAGTCAGCTTTCATTTAAAGGCAGCCATCCAAGCCCTGAACCTCCTGACAGTCCGGCATCTGAGGAAACAGGTTCAGCTCGTCTGATCCGTCCCAACACGTCTTTACAACACAGATCAGACGTCACTTAGCCCGACATAAACACACAGCACTCACAGCACGGCTGATACTCAGTCAGATCTAAGATAAGATACGATAAAATGAACTTTATTGATCCATGAAGAGAAAGCGGGTCAATGCAGCAGACATGAAGGAAAGAGTCTAAATGAGATTCAAATCAAAGTTGAAACAGGACTAAAAATCTGAAGCTACACCAGAGACACTGATACTCAATAAAACACCAGAAAATACAACAATTCTCTTCTTATATTAATATATTTTACAGCAGTAATTAGTAGGACATATTACAGTTTATCAGCTGTGCATTTTGAGACTTTAACCCAACATGCAGTCTTAGGCATTGGTAGCCAAATAGTGGTTCATGGGCCAAATGTGGCCGCCTAATGAACATATTTGGCATAGTAACTAAAGCTGAGGTTTTCCCCCCTCATAGATGACATCAGTAGATAATGATGTAAACACTCAGGCTCATATGAATCCCAATAGATATGACTTCTTAATATCTTATATATCGAGCAGATGATTAGTTTGATAATGACGTCATTTTGCTGATTTGTGGACAACAGATTTGTGTCATTTATGGCTCTTTGAAGTCATGAAGCGCTCTACCGTTGTGTGGATGAATCATGAATTCCTATTTCTATTCTTGCAGAGTCACTGTCATCAAATCTCATGTTTGGAGCCAAAACCAATGAATTCATCTACTAACAACTATTGTGTGTGTGTGTGTGTGTGTATGTGTGTGAGTGTGTGTGTGTGTGTGTGTGTCTGTGTGTGAGTGTGTGTGTGTCAGTGTGTGTCTAAAGTCTAAAGTGACATGTTCCTTCACTCCCGAAGACGGTGGTTATCTTAGCTTGTTTTTCGAAATGTTGCCATAAAGTAAAAATAGCGATAAGATAGTAAACCTCTCTACTTGAAACCAGATGAAAAGAATGTTTTTATTTAGTTTATAATTTAATAATTTCATGACTGGGCCTAATAGAGTTTAAATATGTTTCATTTCTTGTTGTTAATGTTAAATATTATAGTTTTCTTTAAGACTGAGTTTGAGTGACAACTAAGAAAACTTAGAAGCAACATGAATCTTCACCAAATATTTATTATAAACTATTAATGGTTTAAAACTAGAATAAACATTTCAAGTTCTTCTGATGTTTATTCTGATTAGACTGAATGCAGTTTTTCATATGTGTGTGTTCACATTATGATAAAATGATTGTAAATTACATCTGTACTAGAAAAGGTGGAGAAACTTTAACTGTGATGGTTCAATAAATCAATCACAGCTGTCAGAAACACTAAAAATGGTTTTAAATGTAAGTTAAAAGAAGCTAAATACTGAAAATTAATGTAAACATGAAAGAAATTAGGTCAAATTCACAATAACATGCTGTTGTTTTACCTTCATCATGACTGAACAAAACATCTTCACATCCAAACTTGACTAAATTTTATTTTTAAAACTATTTTCCCAGTTTTTTTAGGTCTATGTTAGAAATCCTCTTTATTGACTGAATGTACAAATAAAATCTCAGTTAGTTAAAAGCAACAAGTGATAGAAAGCTCTGCTCATTTCTCTGTGATGAAGCTGTTTTAATGATTAAAGCTGAAAGTTCAGAGACTGACTGACAAACATGAACTTTGCACTTTGTGGTGTTTCAGGAGGAAAAACTGCCTCAAATAAAATCTCATATTAGTTTCACATTTTCTCCACAAGCTTTGAATGAAATCCTGAAATGAAGACAGAAGAAAATATTGAATTATTATACTTTATTTATTGTGTAAAGCTTCAGTTTGTTCACACATCCAATCAGTAAAGTCTGTTAAATGACTCTTGTTCAATGATTTCATGTTCAGATTCATTTCAACCAGACAATCAATCACAGAATGTCAGCTATGTACAAGAACTTAATAAATGATCTACTTATTGATTATTATCATGATAATTATAGTTTTATAACACTTAATAACACCTGATTTGTGTGTGATATTGGACAACATGCATAACCATGAATGTAAATGCAACAATACATTTCTTTACTGATTCACAAAGTCATGAGAACAAAATATGTTTGATAAAGGAAGGTCTGATTTTTCTCTGTTAAGACCGATGAGATGGAAAAGAAACAAGAGCACAAAGTTTCAGTTTCCATGTTGAGAAATGCAAGTTTGTGTTTATATATATGAAGAAAATCATGATGAGCAGTGATAGCCTCTCTGCTGAAACACACAAGCAAGAAAGAGCATCACATAAAGAAACTCAAATATTTACATAACATAACAACAGATGAGAAGATGTTAAGGTTGTCCATCAAACTTGATTGACAGCTGATCTCTGTGCAGCACAGAAACACCTCAGCAAAGAGCTCTCAGCAACAATGACAGAGACAAAATAACTGACTGTCCCTCAAATGACTTCTGACTATTTGAGTTTACACAACTCAGCTGTGTTTCCAACATTAAGCCTAACTCCAGCATAGAGAGGCTGAGTGAATGTGGTCTGGACTCTGTGGAGGAGAGTCATGGTTTCAGAGACGCTGTAGAAGGACAGAATACCTGCTCTGTGATCCAGGTACACTCCTAGTCTGGAGGAACCAGGACCTGAGACGGTAGTTGAGATGTTGTTGAACCGGAATGTATAACTGTTACTGTAACAATTTAAAGCCCAAGATTTGTCATTGCTTCCAAATTGACATTCATTTAAGCCTCCTGCTCTGCTGATATTCTTGTATGCGACTGCTACACGAACTCCTGTCCCGCTCCACTCCACCTCCCAGTAACAACGTCCAGTCAGACTCTCTCTACTCAGGACCTGATAACATCCAGTGAATCTGTCTGGATGACTAGAATAAGACTGTTGTTGATTTGTTAGTTTTGCTTTTCTGTTCCCATCAGATAATAACACCAGTGTGTGTGCTGTGTTTGGATCCAGAGTGATTTCATGTGAATATCTTAAGAACCCAGCTCTAGTTTTGGGCTCTGATTTTGAATCTGACAGTAAAACGTCCACTTCAGTCACTGTCAGTGAGATGTTTGTACATTCCTCCTTCATGATGTCCTGTAGTTTATCTCTGAGCTCTGACACAGCTGCTGTCACATCCTCAAAGTATCTCAGAGGACGGATATCGATGCTGGATGAGTCTGTAGGTTCACTGAGTTGTGACACTGAGGGGTAGTTGTGTAGAAACTGGTTGTGATCCTCTGTGTGTGAGAGCTGCTTCAGTTCAGCGTCTTTCCTCTTCAGCTCAGTGATCTCCTGCTGCAGCTTCTCCTGAAGCTCTTTGACTCGACTCACTTCAGTTTCCTGCTGGGATCTGATCTGCTGCTTCACATCAGAGCTTCTTTTCTGGAGGAGACGGATCAGCTCAGTGAAGATCTTCTCACTGTCCTCCACTGCTTTATCAGCAGAGCGACTGACGGCCTCCACCTCCTGTTGAAGCAGCTTCACATCTTTCTCTCTGTCCTGGATTCTCTTTTGGATATTTAGTCGACTCACCTCGAGCTCTCTCTGCCTCTCAGTCCTTTCTGCTGCAGCTGAGACTGTGTCGTGGTCTTTATGTTCATCCACAGAGCAGAGATAACAGATTATCTGCTGATCAGTACGGCAGAACATCTTCATCACCTCATCATGACGAGAGCAGATGTTCTCCTGGAGAGTCTTGGAGGGGTCGACTAGCTTGTGTTTTTTCAGTGGAGCTACATTAAAGTGAAGTTGGAGGTGATTCTCACAGTAAGATGCTGGACAAGTCAAACAGGACTTGAAAGCTTTCAACTTCCTCCCAGTGCAGACATCACAGGCCACATCTTCAGGTCCAGCATAGCAGAGATCAGCAGCAGCAGCTTCGAGTCCAGTCTTCTTCAGCTCCTCCAATAAATCTGCAAACATGGTGTTTTTTACCAGGACAGGCCTCGGTGTGAAGGTCTGTCTGCACTGAGGGCAGCTGTAGATTCCCTTCTTATCCTCTTCATCCCAGAAGTTGTTAATACAGCTCATGCAGTAGCTGTGTCCACAGGGAATAGTCACCGGATCCTTCAGTAGATCCAAACAGATCGAACAGCAGAATTTAGCTCCGTCCAGCTGAGCTCCTTGCTGCGCCATTTCACCTCTCAGTAACAATGACTGTCTGAGTTTCACTTCCTGAGAAGTGAAACTAGTTTGATATCTGATCTAAACAGCATGTGCTGCTGCAGTAAATGTAGGCTGGCAGCTCACCACATGTTGGTTACACCCATCTTCAAACTGTAGATCTGAAGGGGAGGGAACAAGGAAATATGTGGACCAATCAGAGCGTGTTGTGTTTGAGAGCAGGAAGAAGAGGGAGGAGTTATCAAGCGTTGATTCATTCCAGGAAGAGGAGCGGTCTGAGAGAGATACTGAGTGTTTAACCCTTTTTATACAATGAAGCTCATATCTTATTTTAAAACACTGCTCACCTGCTTTCTGGTGGCAAAGTAATGTTGGGAATAATCTATAGAATAACATTAATGAATATCTGTTGTCTACAGTGATATGTATATATAATCTATAGTTACTTGATCATTTGTTAATAGTGAACAACAGGAATTCATGGAACATCCTGCATTAAATCATCATGCATTAACTGTGATTTACTTAAATATGTGTTATGATCCCTTATTAGAAATGTTACTGTATATTTTATGTGTCACCACTACATTTATTTGTCCCCAAAAAGCAGATAAACAGAAACTTTCATTACTGGAGGATTTTTTTAATTATTGTTGTTACTGCTTCTTACTGAATCTTTTCAACAGTGTTACTGTAAATGAGACATTTTATATTCATATATTTGCCTGCAATTATATATTTGTTTCATTTAGTCATTTTATAACTGTGTACTTGGTCTCTGAGTGATGTTATTTCTTGTTGCTTCTCATTTTGCCTTTTATTTTCTTTTGTTCATATCATAGACTGTATATATAATGGACGTAACATCCGTGACGTCACCCATTGGTTTGTGGACTGCTGCTTGGAGGCCAATAGTATCGGATCTCAGCAGCGCCATCTTGAAAATTTCAGGTGCATGCCGGGAAAAATAAAAACAGGGATTCTACTTATATGGGCATCAGGAGGAGCATGAGGCGCCCTCCTGAACCTGTGAACCAATCAACCTGTCAATCACGACGTAGCCACGCCCTAATGCATACCCTGCTTTATCGTCAAATATAAAATCAGGGAGGCCAAAATGTCCCAAATGAACATCATACTGCATTGAAGAAGGCTTTAAACTAGCGATTGAGACCATAAACATATTTTGAAAACGTTTACTGAGGTTAGAAATCAAGTGAGAAGTTGGTGAATTCTCCATTGACTTGTATAGAGACGGAAGTCCTTTTGACACCAAAACGGTCGCCCCCTGGTGGCCTTTTTATAGAATGCAGTTTTAAGTTACTTCCTCGTTGGCATCATTTCAGAGGACCAGAATTCCCCGCCGGGTTCATATGCTACGCAAAGCTTTTTCTAATATTTGTTTTTAGTGGGGCTATACAAATATTTATTTTTATTTATTTATTTATTTTAATGCTTAACAGTGGAATACATTTCCAACTCAGAACTTCTCCATTGTTCATGATCATTGCAGGATCACACAAGTATTTATTCCATTAATCACAGTGACATCAGAATAAATATCAGCCTATACAACAGTCTGTTGCTGCAGAGCTGGTTGATTTTTGTTTAACGACATTTGTTCATCTTGGCATTCACATAAAGCTTCACAGAAACTTCCTGTAGCTGTAACAGATTCAGGTTCACAGATAAAAAGACACTCAGCAAACTACTTTAGTCAGCTTTCATTTAAAGGCAGCCATCCAAGCCATGAACCTCCTGACAGTCCGGCATCTGAGGAAACAGGTTCAGCTCGTCTGATCCGTCCCAACACGTCTTTACAACACAGATCAGACGACACTTAGCCCGACATAAACACACAGCACTCACAGCACGGCTGATACTCAGTCAGATCTAAGATAAGATACGATAAAATGAACTTTATTGATCCATGAAGAGAAAGCGGGTCAATGCAGCAAACATGAAGGAAAGAGTCTAAATGAGATTCAAATCAAAGTTGAAACAGGACTAAAAATCTGAAGCTACACCAGAGACACTGATACTCAATAAAACACAAGAAAATACAACAACTCTCTTCTTATATTAATATATTTTACAGCAGCAATTAGTAGGACATACTACAGTTTATCAGCTGTGCATTTCGAGACTTTAACCCAACATGCAGTCTTAAGCATTGGTAGCCAAATAGTGGTTCATGGGCCAATAAAAATATTTGGCATCGTAACTAAAGCTGAGGTTTTCCCCCCTCATAGATGACATCAGTAGATAATGATATAAAACACTCAGGCTCATATGAATCCCAATAGATATGACTTCTTAATATCTTATATATTGAGCAGATGATTAGTTTGATAATGACGTCATTTTGCTGATTTGTTGACAACAGATTTGTGTCATTTATGGCTCTTTGAAGTCATGCAGCGCTCTACCGTTGTGTGGATGAATCATGAATTACTATTTCTATTCTTGCAGAGTCGCTGTCATCAAATCTCATGTTTGGAGCCAAAACCAATGAATTCATCTACTAAGAACTACTGTGTGTATGTGTGTGTGTGTGTGTGTGTGTGTGTGTGTGTGTGTGTGTGTGTGTGTGTGTGTGTGTGTGTGTGTGTGTGTGTGTGTGTGTGTATAAATTCTAAAGTGACATGTTCCTTCACTCCCGAAGACGGTGGTTATCTTAGCTTGTTTTTCGAAATGTTGCCATAAAGTAAAAATAGAGATAAGATAGTAAACCTCTCTACTTGAAACCAGATGAAAAGAATGTTTTTATTCAGTTTATAATTTAATAATTTCATGACTGGGCCTGATAGAGTTTAAATATGTTTCATTTGCTGTTGTTAATGTTAAATATTATAGTTTTCTTTAAGACTGAGTTTGAGTGACAACTGAGAAAACTTAGAAGCAACATGAATCTTCACCAAATATTTATTATAAACTATTAATGGATTAAAACTAGAATAAACATTTTAAGTTCTTCTGATGTTTATTCTGATTAGACTGAATGCAGGTTTTCATATGTGTGTGTTCACATTATGATAAAATGATTGTAAATTACATCTGTACTAGAAAAGGTGGAGAAACTTTAACTGTGATGGTTCAATAAATCAATCACAGCTGTCAGAAACACTAAAAACTGTTTTAAATGTGAGTTAAAAGACGCTAAATACTGAAAATTAATGTAAATATAAAAGAAATGACCTTAAATTCACAATAACATGCTGTTGTTTTACCTTCATCATGACTGAACAAAACATCTTCACATCCAAACTTGACCAAATTTATTGCTTAAAACCTTTTCTCCAGTTTTTTAGGTCTGTGTTAGAAATCCTCTTTATTGACTGAATTTACAAATAAAATCTCAGTTAGTTAAAAGCAACAAGTGATAGAAAGCTCTGCTCATTTCTCTGTGATGAAGCTGTTTTAATGATTAACCTGAAAGTTCAGAGACTGACTGACAAACATGAACTTTGTACTTTGTGGTGTTTCAGGAGGAAAAACTGCCTCAAATAAAATCTCATATTAGTTTCACTTATTTTCTCCTCAAGCTTTGAATGAAATCCTGAAATGAAGACAGAAGAAAATATTGAATTATTATACTTTATTTATTGTGTAAAGCTTCAGTTTGTTCACACATCCAATCAGTAAAGTCTGTTAAATGACTCTTGTTCAATGATTTCATGTTCAGATTCATTTCAACCAGCCAATCAATCACAGAATGTCAGCTATGTACAAGAACTTAATAAATGATCTACTTATTGATTATTATCATGATAAAAAAATGCATAACTATGAATGTAAATGCAACAATACATTTATTTACTGATTTACAAAGTCATGAGAGCAAAATATGTTTGATAAAGGAAGGTCTGATTTTTCTCTGTTAAGACCGATGAGATGGAAAAGAAACAAGAGCACAAAGTTTCAGTTTCCATGTTGAGAAATGCAAGTTTGTGTTTATATATATGAAGAAAATCATGATGAGCAGTGATAGCCTCTCTGCTGAAACACACAAGCAAGAAAGAGCATCACATAAAGAAACTCAAATATTTACATAACATAACAACAGATGAGAAGATGTTAAAGTTGTCCATCAAACTTGATTGACAGCTGATCTCTGTGCAGCACAGAAACACCTCAGCAAAGAGCTCTCAGCAACAATGACAGAGACACAATAACTGACTGTCCCTCAAATGACTTCTGACTATTTGAGTTTACACAACTCAGCTGTGTCTCCATAATTAAAAAGTCTAAGTCCAGCATAGAGAGGCTGAGTGAATGTGGTCTGGACTCTGTGGAGGAGAGTCATGGTTTCAGAGACGCTGTAGAAGGACAGAATACCTGCTCTGTGATCCAGGTACACTCCTAGTCTGGAGGAACCAGGACCTGAGACGGGAGTTGAGATGTTGTTGAACCAGAATTCATAACTGTTATTGTACCAATATAAAGCCCAAGATTTGTCATTGAGTCCAAATCCACATTCATTTGACCTTCCTGCTCTGCTGATATTATTGTATGCGACTGCTATACGAACTCCTGTCCCGCTCCACTCCACCTCCCAGTAACAACGTCCAGTCAGACTCTCTCTACTCAGGACCTGAAATTTTACAAAGAATCTGTCTGGATGACTAGAATAAGACTGTTGTTGTCTTGTTAGTTCTGCTTTTCTGTTCCCATCAGATAATAACACCTGTGTGTGTGCTGTGTTTGGATCCAGAGTGATTTCATGTGAATATCTCAAGAACCCAGCTCTGGTCTTGGGCTCTGATTTTGAATCTGAGTGTAAAACGTCCACTTCAGTCACTGTCAGTGAGATGTTTGTCCATTCCTCCTTCAGGATGTCCTGTAGTTTATCTCTGAGCTCTGACACAGCTGCTGTCACATCCTCAAAGTATCTCAGAGGACGGATATTGATGCTGGATGAGTCTGTAGGTTCACTGAGTTGTGACACTGAGGGGTAGTTGTGTAGAAACTGGTTGTGATCCTCTGTGTGTGAGAGCTGCTTCAGTTCAGCGTCTTTCCTCTTCAGCTCAGTGATCTCCTGCTGCAGCTTCTCCTGAAGCTCTTTGACTCGACTCACTTCAGTTTCCTGCTGGGATCTGATCTGCTGCTTCACATCAGAGCTTCTTTTCTGGAGGAGACGGATCAGTTCAGTGAAGATCTTCTCACTGTCCTCCACTGCTTTATCAGCAGAGAGACTGACGGCCTCCACCTCCTGTTGAAGCAGCTTCACATCTTTCTCTCTGTCCTGGATTCTCTGCTGGATGTTTAGTCGACTCACCTTGAGCTCTCTCTGCCTCTCAGTCCTTTCTGCTGCAGCTGTGACTGTGTCGTGGCCTTTATGTTCATCCACAGAGCAGAGATAACAGATTATCTGCTGATCAGTACGACAGAACATCTTCATCACCTCATCATGACGAGAGCAGATGTTCTCCTGGAGCTTCTTGGAGGGGTCGACCAGCTTGTGTTTCTTCAGTGGAGCTACATTAAAGTGAAGCTGGAGGTGATTCTCACAGTAAGAGATCAGACACTGAAGACAGGACTTGAAGGCTTTCAGCTTCCTCTCAGTGCAGACATCACAGGCCACATCTTCAGGTCCAGCATAGCAGAGATCAGCAGCAGCAGCTTGGAGTCCAGTCTTCTTCAGCTCCTCCACTATATCTGCTAACATGGTACTTTTTACCAGGACAGGCCTCGGTGTGAAGGTCTGTCTGCACTGAGGACAGCTGTAGATTTCCTTCTTATCCTCTTCATCCCAGAAGTTGTTAATACAGCTCATGCAGTAGCTGTGTCCACAGGGAATAGTCACAGGATCCTTCAGTAGATCCAAACAGATGGAACAGCAGAATTTAGCTCCGTCCAGCTGAGCTCCTTGCTGCGCCATTTCACCTCTCAGTAACAATGACTGTCTGAGTTTCACTTACTGAGAAGTGAAACTAGTTTGACATCAGATCTAAACAGCATGTGCTGCTTCAGTAAATGTAGGCTGGCAGCTCACCACATGTTGGTTACACCCATCTTCAAACTGTAGATCTGAAGGGGAGGGAACAAGGAAATATGTGGACCAATCAGAGCTTGTTGTGTTTGAGAGCAGGAAGAAGAGGGAGGAGTTATCAAGCGTTGATTCATTCCAGGAAGAGGAGCGGTCTGAGAGAGATACTGAGTGTTTAACCCTTTTTATACAATGAAGCTCATATCTTATTTAAAAACACTGCTCACCTGCTTTCTGGTGGCAAAGTAATGTTGGGAATTTGAGAGTGATCTAAAGAATTAACATTAATGAATCTATTGTCTACAGTGATATGTATATATAATCTATAGTTACTTGATCATTTGTTAATAGTGAACAACAGGAATTCATGGAACATCCTGCATTAAATCATCATGCATTAACTGTGATTTACTTAAATATGTGTTATGAACACTTATTAGAAATGTTACTGTATATTTTATGTGTCACCAACACATTGTTTTGTCCCCAAAAAGCAGATAAGCAGAATTTTTTATTACTGGATGATGGTTTAATTATTATTTTTAAAGCATCTTTCTACTATAAACTTTTTACTGTAAATGAGACATTATATATTCATTTATTTGCCTGCAATTATATATTTGTTTCATTTAGTCATTTTATAACTGTGTACTTGGTCTCTGAGTGATGTTATTTCTTGTTGCTTCTCATTTTGCCTTTTATTTTCTTGTATTCACATGCTACCTGAAACTTTTTGTTACATTTGTTTTGAATGGTGCTATACACATTTTTCATTATTATTTATTATTTTAATGCATAACAGTGGAATACATTTCCAACTCAGCACTTCTCCATTGTTCATGATCATTGCAGGATCACAGCAGTATTTATGTCAGGGCCCGGTTGTGTTGTGGTGTATTTTGTAGGTTTGGTTTTTGTCTTGTCTACTTCCTGTTTTATTTTGGTGTGTTTCCCTTGTCTTGTCTAGCTTCCTCCCCTCCTGTTTGCCTCCCTTCCCCTAATGTGTTACACCTGTGCCTTGTTAGTCTACAGGGTATATATGTGGTGTGCTCTTTCCCTTCTGTGCCATATTGTCTTGTCAGTTACACGTAAGTTTCCTGTCGGAGTTCCAGCATTCTTGTCTTTGTATTGTCAACCAGTTTTTCCGTTTGGACCTTGAGTTCTGAGCGATCCAAAGCGATTTTGTACCTCCGCCCTGAATTTTGGATTTCCCGGTGTTTGACTTTGGACTGATTAAACGACTACTGAGAACTCTTTGTCCCTGTGTCTCTGCATTTGAGTCCACCTGGTCGCTGCATGTCGATTTATTCCATTAATCACAGTGACATCAGAATAAATATCAGCCTATACAACAGTCTGTTGCTGCAGAGCTGGTTGATTTTTGTTTAAAGACATTTGTTCATCTTGGCATTCACATAAAGCTTCACAGAAACTTCCTGTAGCTGTAACAGATTCAGGTTCACAGATAAAAAGACAGTCAGAAAACTACTTTAGTCAGCTTTCATTTAAAGGCAGCCATCCAAGCCCTGAACCTCCTGACAGTCCGGCATCTGAGGAAACAGGTTCAGCTCGTCTGATCCGTCCCAACACGTCTTTACAACACAGATCAGACGACACTTAGCCCGACATAAACACACAGCACTCACAGCACGGCTGATCCTCAGTCAGATCTAAGATAAGATACGATAAAATGAACTTTATTGATCCATGAAGAGAAAGCGGGTCAATGCAGCAGACATGAAGGAAAGAGTCTAAATGAGATTCAAATCAAAGTTGAAACAGGACTAAAAATCTGAAGCTACACCAGAGACACTGATACTCAATAAAACACAAGAAAATACAACAATTCTCTTCTTATATTAATATATTTTACAGCAGCAATTTCTAGGAGATACTACAGTTTATCAGCTGTGCATTTCGAGACTTTAACCCAAGATGCAGTCTTAAGCATTGGTAGCCAAATAGTGGATCATGGGCCAATAAAAATATTTGTCATCGTAACTAAAGCTGAGGTTTTCCCCCCTCATAGATGACATCAGTAGATAATGATGTAAACACTCAGGCTCATATGAATCCCAATAGATACGACTTCTTAATATCTTATATATTGAGCAGATGATTAGTTTGATAATGACGTCATTTTGCTGATTTATGGACAACAGATTTGTGTCATTTATGGCTCTTTGAAGTCATGAAGCGCTCTACCGTTGTGTGGATGAATCATGAATTACTATTTCTATTCTTGCAGAGTCACTGTCATCAAATCTCATGTTTGGAGCCAAAACCAATGAATTCATCTACTAACAACTAGTGTGTGAGTGTTTGTGTGTGTGTGTGTGTGTGTGTGTGTGTGTGTGTGTGTGTGTGTGTGTGTGTGTGTGCGTGTGAGAGTGTGTGTGTGTGTGTGTGTGTGTGTGTGTGTCTGTGTGTGAGTGTGTGTGTGTGTGTGTGCGTGTGAGAGTGTGTGTGTGTGTGTGTGTGTGTGTGTGTGTGTGTGTGTGTCTGTGTGTGAGTGTGTGTGTGTGAGAGTGTGTGTGTGTGTGTGTGTGTGTGAGAGTGTGTGTGTGTGTGTGTGTGTGTGTGTGTGTGTGTGTGTGTGTGTGTGTGTGTGTCTGTGTGTGAGTGTGTGTGTGTGAGAGTGTCTAAAGTCTAAAGTGACATGTTCCTTCACTCCCGAAGACGGTGGTTATCTTAGCTTGTTTTTCGAAATGTTGCCATAAAGTAAAAATAGCGATAAGATAGTAAACCTCTCTACTTGAAACCAGATGAAAAGAATGTTTTTATTTAGTTTATAATTTAATAATTTCATGACTGGGCCTGATAGAGTTTAAATATGTTTCATTTGCTGTTGTTAATGTTAAATATTATAGTTTTCTTTAAGACTGAGTTTGAGTGACAACTGAGAAAACTTAGAAGCAACATGAATCTTCACCAAATATTTATTATAAACTATTAATGGATTAAAACTAGAATAAACATTTCAACTTCTTCTGATGTTTATTCTGATTAGACTTAATGCAGGTTTTCATATGTGTGTGTTCACATTATGATAAAATGATTGTAAATTACATCTGTACTAGAAAAGGTGGAGAAACTTTAACTGTGATGGTTCAATAAATCAATCACAGCTGTCAGAAACACTAAAAACTGTTTTAAATGTGAGTTAAAAGAAGATAAATACTGAAAATTAATGTAAATATAAATGAAATTACCTTAAATTCACAATAACATGCTGTTGTTTTACCTTCATCATGACTGAACAAAACATCTTCACATCCAAACTTGACCAAATTTTATTTTTAAAACTATTTTCAAGTTTTTTTAGGCCTGTGTTAGAAATCCTCTTTATTGACTGAATGTACAAATAAAATCTCAGTTAGTTAAAAGCAACAAGTGATAGAAAGCTCTGCTCATTTCTCTGTGATGAAGCTGTTTTAATGATTAAAGCTGAAAGTTCAGAGACTGACTGACAAACATGAACTTTGCACTTTGTGGTGTTTCAGGAGGAAAAACTGCCTCAAATAAAATCTCATATTAGTTTCACATTTTCTCCACAAGCTTTGAATGAGATCCTGAAATGAAGACAGAAGAAAATATTGAATTATTATACTTTATTTATTGTGTAAAGCTTCAGTTTGTTCACACATCCAATCAGTAAAGTCTGTTAAATGACTCTTGTTCAATGATTTCATGTTCAGATTCATTTCAACCAGACAATCAATCACAGAATGTCAGCTATGTACAAGAACTTAATAAATGATCTACTTATTGATTATTATCATGATAATTATAGTTTTATAACACTTAATAACACCTGATTTGTGTGTGATTTTGGACAAAATGCATAACTATGAATGTAAATGCAACAATACATTTCTTTACTGATTCACAAAGTCATGACAGCAAAATATGTTTGATAAAGGAAGGTCTGATTTTTCTCTGTTAAGACCGATGAGATGGAAAAGAAACAAGAGCACAAAGTTTCAGTTTCCATGTTGAGAAATGCAAGTTTGTGTTTATATATATGAAGAAAATCATGATGAGCAGTGATAGCCTCTCTGCTGAAACACACAAGCAAGAAAGAGCATCACATAAAGAAACTCAAATATTTACATAACATAACAACAGATGAGAAGATGTTAAAGTTGTCCATCAAACTTGATTGACAGCTGATCTCTGTGCAGCACAGAAACACCTCAGCAAAGAGCTCTCAGCAACAATGACAGAGACACAATAACTGACTGTCCCTCAAATGACTTCTGACTATTTGGGTTTACACAACTCAGCTGTGTCTCCATAACTATAATAAAGATAGACTCCAGCATAGAGAGGCTGAGTGAATGTGGTCTGGACTCTGTGGAGGAGAGTCATGGTTTCAGAGACGCTGTAGAAGGACAGAATACCTGCTCTGTGATCCAGGTACACTCCTAGTCTGGAGGAACCAGGACCTGAGACGGGAGTTTTAATGTTGTTGAACCAGAATACATAACTGTTATTGTAATAATTTAAAGCCCAAGATTTGTCATTTTGTCCAAATAGACTTTCATTTGAGCCTCTGCTGATATTCTTGTATGCGACTGCTATACGAACTGCTGTCCCGCTCCACTCCACCTCCCAGTAACAACGTCCAGTCAGACTCTCTCTACTCAGGACCTGCCACCAATCAGTGAATCTGTCTGGATGACTAGAATAAGACTGTTGTTGACTCATTAGTTCTGCTTTTCTGTTCCCATCAGATAATAACACCTGTGTGTGTGCTGTGTTTGGATCCAGAGTGATTTCATGTGAACATCTTAAGAACTCAGCTCTGGTCTTGGGCTCTGGTTCTGACAGTAAAACGTCCACTTCAGTCACTGTCAGTGAGATGTTTGTCCATTTGTCCCTCAGGATGTCCTGTAGTTTATCTCTGAGCTCTGACACAGCTGCTGTCACATCCTCAAAGTATCTCAGAGGACGGATATTGATGCTGGATGAGTCTGTAGGTTCACTGAGTTGTGACACTGAGGGGTAGTTGTGTAGAAACTGGTTGTGATCCTCTGTGTGTGAGAGCTGCTTCAGTTCAGCGTCTTTCCTCTTCAGCTCAGTGATCTCCTGCTGCAGCTTCTCCTGAAGCTCTTTGACTCGACTCACTTCAGTTTCCTGCTGGGATCTGATCTGCTGCTTCACATCAGAGCTTCTTTTCTGGAGGAGACGGATCAGCTCAGTGAAGATCTTCTCACTGTCCTCCACTGCTTTATCAGCAGAGCGACTGACGGCCTCCACCTCCTGTTGAAGCAGCTTCACATCTTTCTCTCTGTCCTGGATTCTCTGCTGGATGTTTAGTCGACTCACCTCGAGCTCTCTCTGCCTCTCAGTTATTTCTGCTGCAGCTGAGACTGTGTCGTGGCCTTTATGTTCATCCACAGAGCAGAGATAACAGATAATCTGCTGATCAGTACGACAGAACATCTTCATCACCTCATCATGACGAGAGCAGATGTTCTCCTGGAGCTTCTTGGAGGGGTCGACCAGCTTGTGTTTCTTTAATGGAGCTGCATCATAATGAGGCTGGAGGTGATTCTCACAGTAAGATGCTGGACAAGTCAAACAGGACTTGAAGGCTTTCAGCTTCCTCCCAGTGCAGACATCACAGGCCACATCTTCAGGTCCAGCATAGCAGAGATCAGCAGCAGCAGCTTGGAGTCCAGTCTTCTTCAGCTCCTCCACTATATCTGCTAACATGGTGCTTTTTACCAGGACAGGCCTCGGTGTGATGGTCTGTCTGCACTGAGGACAGCTGTAGATTCCCTTCTTATCCTCTTCATCCCAGAAGTTGTTAATACAGCTCATGCAGTAGCTGTGTCCACAGGGAATAGTCACCGGATCCTTCAGTAGATCCAAACAGATGGAACAGCAGAATTTAGCTCCGTCCAGCTGAGCTCCTTGCTGCGCCATTTCACCTCTCAGTAACAATGACTGTCTGAGTTTCACTTACTGAGAAGTGAAACTAGTTTGATATCTGATCTAAACAGCATGTGCTGCTTCAGTAAATGTAGGCTGGCAGCTCACCACATGTTGGTTACACCCATCTTCAAACTGTAGATCTGAAGGGGAGGGAACAAGGAAATATGTGGACCAATCAGAGCTTGTTGTGTTTGAGAGCAGGAAGAAGAGGGAGGAGTTATCAAGCGTTGATTCATTCCAGGAAGAGGAGCAGTCTGAGAGAGATACTGAGTGTTTAACCCTTTTTATACAATGAAGCTCATATCTTATTTAAAAACACTGCTCACCTGCTTTCTGGTGGCAAAGTAATGTTGGGAATTTGAGAGTGATCTAAAGAATTAACATTAATGAATCTATTGTCTACAGTGATATGTATATATAATCTATAGTTACTTGATCATTTGTTAATGGTGAACAACAGGAATTCATGGAACATCCTGCATTAAATCATCATGCATTAACTGTGATTTACTTAAATATGTGTTATGTACCCTTAATAGAAATGTTACTGTATATTTTATGTGTCATCACTACATTTATTGTTTGTTCCCCAAAAACGTCACATCCTGTGCAGCAGGAAAGAGCCAACAGAAATTTTCATTAACTGGATAATAGTTTGATTATTGTTGTTACAGCTTCCTTCTGAATCTTTTGCACATTCTTAATATAAAAGAGAGATTTTATATATATGTGTTATAGCCTGCAATTATTCATGTATTTTATGTTATAACGTTGTACTTTTAGCTGAGTGGTTTTATTTCTTGTTGTTTTGCCTTTCATTTTTTTGTTTTCCTTTGCTCTGTGAAGTATTTTGTAACAACTGTTTTGAAAGATGCTATACAGATAAAGTTATTATTAGTGCCACGGGTGCGCAGCTCCGAGGTATCTCTTAATCTTCTCCATACTTCTTATTCTTCCGCCGAATGTCGGCGCGTAACTCGTCCCGCATCTTCTAGAAAACCCTGACAATGTATACATCAAAACGTGCGGCTCGATTGGGAAAGACGTGCTATGACTTTTGCAGTTGAATGTCTAATTTTTCCTAAAGTTATTCTCAAAAAACCGGGCATCATTGTCCATTGGAAATATATATGAATTTTTTTGTAAAACCCACAAAATTTCACCTTTTTTCGGAGTCACCAAGCTCTCTCATAACTGCACGTATAAATGTAATTCAAACTTTAAAACGGAGGAAAACTTGTGCTCTCTTCAAAACTCCAAACTTTTTTTACATAACATGTAAACTTTTCAAACTATGAGCAGTCAAACGAGGAGTGGAAATCACTTTTTCTTCAAAGTTAGAGTAGAAGCGTCAGTTAGCTTGAGTGCGAGAACCAGTAAAAAATAACATTAATTTTTATTTTTAACTCGAGCTCACAGCCAAACCGTGAAAAGGAGACAAATCATTTTTTGTCAAAATGTAGACATAGGTGTTGGGATTCATAAAATGTGACATTGACAGGCGGGGTCAGCACAAAATTTAAATAGTGGGGCTGAGACCGGCGGCAATACCTGTCTCGCTCCCCATTGACCCTAATGTAATCGTCATTTTTCCCCGCAAAGAATCTCACTCTGTCTTCGCACTGAGCTTACTCACTCATTTTAAGGTATATCTGAATAAAATAAACACTGTCAGAATCTGCCGGCTTCTGTGTCTCTCACGGTGTTTTCGGTTTTTGGACAGGAGTTACGGTTTTCTCACACTTTGCAATTGTTCGGGTCCTTGTCAGAAGCCAAATTCTGGGGGCATTTTGAGAATTTCCAAGCAGAATCTCACATCGCCGTAGCAACCGTAGGGCCTTAGCTGTCCTTAGCAACCTGTTGCTGGGCAGAAACTGAGCTACTATTTTGTGATTGGCTAATTCCTGTCTGTGTGTTTTGCCAGTTAACCAAGCTAATTCATTTGAATGGAGTTATTCATTCATGTTTACTGTGGACAAAATAAATAGTTTTATTGTATTGTATTGTTTTGTATTGTAGTTGTATGATTTGTGGTGTATAAAAAGATTCAACATTTATCAATAGAAGATTAACAAAATGAACATAATTATAATGAGTAATATAATTTCATACAACTAAGTCAATTTAAAATAAAAAAGTATAATAAAATCTACTTGCTAAATGATAAAATTTACTTCATAATTTTATAACAGTGATGTTTCTGTCTGAAAAAATGAAGTAAGAGTATTAATTAAATTAATATATATATTCATACATTTATAAAGTATATATATATATATTTATACGATATATATAGGGGACGCTATAGTAACAATATAACAAGGAATTTCCCGAAACCAGAATATGATCAGGGTGACTTTTGAACACTGGAAATGAATCATGTACTCATCCCGGCAGCAGCCCTGTGGCACTCAAAATTTCCCTGGAGTTTTCTAGTTATTATTACTTTTATTATATTTGTTTGAAAAATGCTTTAGCGTTGCATTAATTTCCAACTCAGCACTTCTCCATTGTTCATGATCATTGCAGGATCACAGAAGTATTTAGTCCATTAATCACAGTGACCTCTGCTCCTTCACATTGTGACCATTGGTTTCTCAATTTAAAAATATGTTTCATTTGCTGTTGATAATGTTAAATATTATAGTTTTCTTTAAGACTGAGTTTGAGTGACAACTAAGAAAACTTAGAAGCAACATGAATCTTCACCAAATATTTATTATAAACTATTAATGGTTTAAAACTAGAATAAACATTTCAACTTCTTCTGATGTTTATTCTGATTAGACTGAATGCAGTTTTTCATATGTGTGTGTTCACATTATGATAAAATGATTGTAAATTACATCTGTACTAGAAAAGGTGGAGAAACTTTAACTGTGATGGTTCAATAAATCAATCACAGCTGTCAGAAAAACTAAAAACTGATTTAAATGTAAGTTACAAGAAGATAAATACTGAAAATTAATGTAAATATAAAAGAAATTAGGTCAAATTAACAATAACATCCTGTTGTTTTACCTTCATCATGACTGAACAAAACATCTTCACATCCAAACTTGACCAACTTTAAAGTTTAAAACCATTTTCCAATTTTTTTAGGTCTGTGTTAGAAATCCTCTTTACTGACTGAATGTACAAATAAAATCTCAGTTAGTTAAAAGCAACAAGTGATAGAAAGCTCTGCTCATTTCTCTGTGATGAAGCTGTTTTAATGATTAACCTGAAAGATCAGAGACTGACTGACAAACATGAACTTTGCACTTTGTGGTGTTTCAGGAGGAAAAACTGCCTCAAATAAAATCTTATATTAGTTTCACATTTTCTCCACAAGCTTTGAATGAAATCCTGAAATGAAGACAGAAGAAAATATTGAATTATTATACTTTATTTATTGTGTAAAGCTTCAGTTTGTTCACACATCCAATCAGTAAAGTCTGTTAAATGACTCTTGTTCAATGATTTCATGTTCAGATTCATTTCAACCAGACAATCAATCACAGAATGTCAGCTATGTACAAGAACTTAATAAATGATCTACTTATTGATTATTATCATGATAATTATAGTTTTATAACACTTAATAACACCTGATTTGTGTGTGATATCGGACAAAATGCATAACTATGAATGTAAATGCAACAATACATTTCTTTACTGATTTACAAAGTCATGAGAGCAAAATATGTTTGATAAAGGAAGGTCTGATTTTTCTCTGTTAAGACCGATGAGATGGAAAAGAAACAAGAGCACAAAGTTTCAGTTTCCATGTTGAGAAATGCGAGTTTGTGTTTATATATATGAAGAAAATCATGATGAGCAGTGATAGCCTCTCTGCTGAAACACACAAGCAAGAAAGAGCATCACATAAAGAAACTCAAATATTTACATAACATAACAACAGATGAGAAGATGTTAAAGTTGTCCATCAAACTTGATTGACAGCTGATCTCTGTGCAGCACAGAAACACCTCAGCAAAGAGCTCTCAGCAACAATGACAGAGACACAATAACTGACTGTCCCTCAAATGACTTCTGACTATTTGAGTTTACACAACTCAGCTGTGTCTCCCCAATTATAACAAGGCGAAACTCCAGCATAGAGAGGCTGAGTGAATGTGGTCTGGACTCTGTGGAGGAGAGTCATGGTTTCAGAGACGCTGTAGAAGGACAGAATACCTGCGCTGTGATCCAGGTACACTCCTAGTCTGGAGGAACCAGGACCTGAGACGGGAGTTTTAATGTTGTTGAACCAGAATTCATAACTGTTATTGTACCAATATAAAGCCCAAGATTTGTCATTGAGTCCAAATCCACATTGATTCGTAGCTCCTGCTCTGCTGATATTCTTGTATGCGACTGCTATACGAACTGCTGTCCCGCTCCACTCCACCTCCCAGTAACAACGTCCAGTCAGACTCTCTCTACTCAGGACCTGATACCATCCAGTGAATCTATCTGGATGACTAGAATAAGACTGTTGTTTATTTGTTAGTTTTGCTTTTCTGTTCCCATCAGATAATAACACCTGTGTGTTTGCTGTGTTTGGATCCAGAGTGATTTCATGTGAATATCTTAAGAACTCAGCTCTGGTCTTGGGCTCTGATTTTGTTTCTGACAGTAAAACGTCCACTTCAGTAACTATCAGTGAGATGTTTGTCCATTTGTCCCTCAGGATGTCCTGTAGTTTATCTCTGAGCTCTGACACAGCTGCTGTCACATCCTCAAAGTATCTCAGAGGACAGATATTGATGCTGGATGAGTCTGTAGGTTCACTGAGTTGTGACACTGAGGGGTAGTTGTGTAGAAACTGGTTGTGATCCTCTGTGTGTGAGAGCTGCTTCAGTTCAGCGTCTTTCCTCTTCAGCTCAGTGATCTCCTGCTGCAGCTTCTCCTGAAGCTCTTTGACTCGACTCACTTCAGTTTCCTGTTGGGATCTGATCTGCTGCTTCACATCAGAGCTTCTTTTCTGCAGGAGACGGATCAGCTCAGTGAAGATCTTCTCACTGTCCTCCACTGCTTTATCAGCAGAGAGACTGACGGCCTCCACCTCCTGTTGAAGCAGCTCCACATCTTTCTCTCTGTCCTGGATTCTCTGCTGGATGTTTAGTCGACTCACCTCGAGCTCTCTCTGCCTCTCAGTCCTTTCTGCTGCAGCTGTGACTGTGTCGTGGCCTTTATGTTCATCCACAGAGCAGAGATAACAGATTATCTGCTGATCAGTACGACAGAACATCTTCATCACCTCATCATGACGAGAGCAGATGTTCTCCTGGAGCTTCTCGGAGGGGTCGACCAGCTTGTGTTTTTTAAATTGACCAACAGTGTAATGAGGCTGGAGGTGATTCTCACAGTAAGAGATCAGACACTGCAAACAGGACTTGAAGGCTTTCAGCTTCCTCCCAGTACAGACATCACAGGCCACATCTTCAGGTCCAGCATAGCAGAGATCAGCAGCAGCAGCTTGGAGTCCAGTCTTCTTCAGCTCCTCCACTAAATCTGCTAACATGGTGTTTTTCACCAGGACAGGTCTCGGTGTGAAGGTCTGTCTGCACTGAGGACAGCTATAGATTTCCTTCTTATCCTCTTCATCCCAGAAGTTGTTAATACAGCTCATGCAGTAGCTGTGTCCACAGGGAATAGTCACCGGATCCTTCAGTAGATCCAAACAGATGGAACAGCAGAATTTAGCTCCGTCCAGCTGAGCTCCTTGCTGCGCCATTTCACCTCTCAGTAACAATGACTGTCTGAGTTTCACTTCCTGAGAAGTGAAACTAGTTTGATATCAGATCTAAACAGCATGTGCTGCTTCAGTAAATGTAGGCTGGCAGCTCACCACATGTTGGTTACACCCATCTTCAAACTGTAGATCTGAAGGGGAGGGAACAAGGAAATATGTGGACCAATCAGAGCTTGTTGTGTTTGAGAGCAGGAAGAAGAGGGAGGAGTTATCAAGCGTTGATTCATTCCAGGAAGAGGAGCGGTCTGAGAGAGATACTGAGTGTTTAACCCTTTTTATACAATGAAGCTCATATCTTATTTAAAAACACTGCTCACCTGCTTTCTGGTGGCAAAGTAATGTTGGGAATTTGAGAGAGATCTGAATAATTAAAACTAATGAATCTATTGTCTACAGTGATATGTATATATAATCTATAGATTCTTGATCATTTGTTAATGATGAACAACAGGAATTCATGGAACATCCTGCATTTAATCATCATGCATTAACTGTGATTTACTTAAATATGTGTTATGTACCCTTAATAGAAATGTTACTGTATATTTTATGTGTCACCAATACATTTATTGTTTGTTTCCCTAAAACGTCACATCCTGTGCAGCAGGAAAGAACCAACAATAACTTTCATTAACTGGATAATAGTTTGATTATTGTTGTTACAGCTTCTTTCTGAATCTTTTACACATTCTTAATATAAATGATACATTTTATATATATATATATATATGTATATATATATATATATATATATGTATATGTATTAGGGCCGGGACTCGATTAAAAAAATTAATCTAATTAATTAGAGGCTTTATAATTAATTAATCGAAATTAATCGTATTTTAACCGCATATAAATATTTGACCTGAGAACAGTGAGAAGTAATTTTTTTCACATGGATTTTTAGTATCATTGAATAATGACTGAATACATAAGCTTAAGCAACACAAATATTGTTTATTTTTGTTCAAGTCCAACAGACCAGTGCAATTTTTGCCATTAAGTGTAGCAATAGCATATTTAGAAATATAGTACATTTCAGAAATTAGCTAGCTACCACACTAGCTTCCATGCTAGCTGCTATATGTTTTGCATTGAGGTGATATTTGAGGCTCGATGTGCTGCGGTGATATGTGAATTCCTTGTTGCATAGCTTGCACACAACCATGCTCTTATCCACACTCCCATCCACGGGGCCAACCAAAGCGGTCTCATCAGCTACTTTGTTCATGTTCACTGTGGTTTGTTGTTGTCTGAACTACGCGTGTTAGAAAGCCCACATTGTTTTGAGTGATATTTACCTGTTTATAGTCTGTTTGCATTGTAGGTTTCATTTGTCCTACGTTCTTGAATGCAGCTGAGTTTTACCGACGTTCTAGAACGCACCACACCTGTGCAATTCTCCTTCTCCATGCGCTAGAGAGCTGACGTTTTTTCCCTTGCCTTTTTGCATCTTGCATCCTTATTGCCCTGATTTCCTGCTGTGTGTGAATGTATAAGGACCACAGCTGTAATAAAGCAGATAACTCCGTACATCTGCTGTGTTCTTTAATCGGGACACACTCACCATACCTTGCCACTCTTAACCAGTTAACTTCCTGGAGACCCCCACTACCTCCTTTTTAACGCTAGTTGGTGCTCCAGTATAATCGGTCCGCCTGAAACTCATCCAGTGAGAAACGTTCCGCGGTGCAAAAATAAGTGTGATTAAAATGCGTCCATTTTTTAAACGCGGTAATTATTGTGTAATTAATTAATCTTAATTAACGCGTTAAAGTCCCGGCCCTAATATGTATATATATATATATATACATATATGTGTTATAGCCTGCAATTATTCATGTATTTTATAACTTTGTACTTTTAGCTGAGTGGTTTTATTTCTTGTTGTTTTGTATTTAATGTTCTTGTGTTCCTCTGCTCTGTGAAGTATTTTGTAACAACTGGTTTGAAAGATGCTATACAGATAAAGTTATTATTAGTGCCACGGGTGTGCAGCTCCGAGGCATCTCTTAATCTTCTCCATACTTATTATTCTTCCGCAAAATGTCTGCGCGTAACTCGTCCCGCAGCTTTGAGAAAACCCCGACAATATATACATCAAAACGTGCGGCTCGATTGGGAAAGAGGTGCTATGACTTTTGGTGTTGAAATCCTAATTTTTCCTAAAATTATTCTCAAAAAACCAGACATAATTCTTTTTACATAACATGTAAACTTTTCAAACTATGAGCAGTCAAACGAGGAGTGGAAATCACTTTTTCTTCAAAGTTAGAGTGGAAGCGTCAGTTAGCTTGAGTGCGAGAACCAGTAAAAAATAACCTTAATTTTTATTTTTAACTCGAGCTCACAGCCAAACCGTGAAAAGGAGACAAATCATTTTTTGTCAAAATGTAGGCATAGGTGTTGGGATTCATAAAATGTGACATTGACAGGCGGGGTCAGCACAAAATTTAAATAGTGGGGCTGAGACCGGCGGCAATACCTGTCTCGCTCCCCATTGACCCTAATGTAATCGTCATTTTTCCCCCGCAAAGAATCTCACTCTGTCTTCGCACTGAGCTTACTCACTCATTTTAAGGTATATCTGAATAAAATAAACACTGTCAGAATCTGCCGGCTTCTGTGTCTCTCACGGTGTTTTCGGTTTTTGGACAGGAGTTACGGTTTTCTCACACTTTGCAATTGTTCGGGACCTTGTCAGAAGCCAAATTCTGGGGGCATTTTGAGAATTTCCAAGCAGAATCTCACATCGCCGTAGCAACCGTAGGGCCTTAGCTGTCCTTAGCAACCTGTTGCTGGGCAGAAACTGAGCTACTATTTTGTGATTGGCTAATTCCTGTCTGTGTGTTTTGCCAGTTAACTGAGCTAATTCATTTGAATGGAGTTATTCATTCATGTTTACTGTGGACAAAATAAATAGTTTTATTGTATTGTATTGTTTTGTATTGTAGTTGTATGATTTGTGGTGTATAAAAAGATTCAACATTTATCAATAGAAGATTAACAAAATGAACATAATTATAATGAGTAATATAATTTCATACAACTAAGTCAATTTAAAATAAAAAAGTATAATAAAATCTACTTGCTAAATGATAAAATTTACTTCATAATTTTATAACAGTGATGTTTCTGTCTGAAAAAATGAAGTAAGAGTATTAATTAAATTAATATATATATTCATACATTTATAAAGTATATATATATATATTTATACGATATATATAGGGGACGCTATAGTAACAATATAACAAGGAATTTCCCGAAACCAGAATATGATCAGGGTGACTTTTGAACACTGGAAATAAATCATGTACTCATCCCGGCACCAGCCCTGTGGCACTCAAAATTTCCCTGGAGTTTTCTAGTTATTATTACTTTTATTATATTTGTTTGAAAAATGCTTTAGCGTTGCATTAATTTCCAACTCAGCACTTGTCCATTGTTCATGATCATTGCAGGATCACAGAAGTATTTATTCCATTAATCACAGTGACCTCTGCTCCTTCACATTGTGACCATTGGTTTCTCAATGTAGAAATGTATAACTGCTTCATTTATATGGATCAATCACTTATTATTGTGCAATATTAATCTTAAATTGAGTAATGATAATTTTGTAATGTGAACACAGTTAAATTGGGTATAAAAATAATGAATGAAACCACATGATTACGTACTAAACATTCATTAAGTGTTGCTATGTTGTAAATGTAGCTTAAAGACTGTTAAGTTATTCCTTAACATGTAGATGTTTGTGTCAGACTACAAGTTTGTTGTTTGTTTAAAGCTTCTCTATAACATCTGTAGTCTGTGAGAACAGGTGATGATCTGCTTCATAAACCAGATATCAGTCCACATGAAGATGGAAGAGAAAAGTTTACAATCTACACATTTTGTTCACATGAGACTTCAGATTGTAAATACAACTTTGTAATGTGAGATTTGAGACTTCAGACTTGTTAAAATCAATTTGACCGACATGGAAATAATTGAAACCAGATGAAATGAAGGATTTTATTTATTTTATAATTTAATGATTTCATGACTGGGCCTGATAGAGTTTAAATATGTTTCATTTCTTGTTGTTAATGTTAAATATTATAGTTTTCTTTAAGACTGAGTTTGAGTGACAACTAAGAAAACTTAGAAGCAACATGAATCTTCACCAAACATTTATTATAAACTATTAATGGTTTAAAACTAGAATAAACATTTCAAGTTCTTCTGATGTTTATTCTGATTAGACTGAATGCAGGTTTTCATATGTGTGTGTTCACATTATGATAAAATGATTGTAAATGACATCTGTACTAGAAAAGGTGGAGAAACTTTAACTGTGATGGTTCAATAAATCAATCACAGCTGTCAGAAACACTAAAAACTGTTTTAAATGTAAGTTACAAGAAGATAAATACTGAAAATTAATGTAAACATAACTGAAATTACCTCAAATTCATAATAACATGCTGTTGTTTTACCTTCATCATGACTGAACAAAACATCTTCACATCCAAACTTGACCAAATTTAATGTTTAAAACTATTTTCCCGTTTTTTTTAGGCCTGTGTTAGAAATCCTCTTTATTGACTGAATATACAAATAAAATCTCAGTTAGTTAAAAGCAACAAGTGATAGAAAGCTCTGCTCATTTCTCTGTGATGAAGCTGTTTTAATGATTAAAGCTGAAAGTTCAGAGACTGACTGACAAACATGAACTTTGCACTTTGTGGTGTTTCAGGAGGAAAAACTGCCTCAAATAAAATCTCATATTAGTTTCACATTTTCTCCACAAGCTTTGAATGAGATCCTGAAATGAAGACAGAAGAAAATATTGAATTATTATACTTTATTTATTGTGTAAAGCTTCAGTTTGTTCACACATCCAATCAGTAAAGTCTGTTAAATGACTCTTGTTCAATGATTTCATGTTCAGATTCATTTCAACCAGACAATCAATCACAGAATGTCAGCTATGTACAAGAACTTAATAAATGATCTACTTATTGATTATTATCATGATAATTATAGTTTTATAACACTTAATAACACCTGATTTGTGTGTGATATTGGACAAAATGCATAACTATGAATGTAAATGCAACAATACATTTCTTTACTGATTCAAAAAGTCATGAGAGCAAAATATGTTTGATAAAGGAAGGTCTGATTTTTCTCTGTTAAGACCGATGAGATGGAAAAGAAACAAGAGCACAAAGTTTCAGTTTCCATGTTGAGAAATGCAAGTTTGTGTTTATATATATGAAGAAAATCATGATGAGCAGTGATAGCCTCTCTGCTGAAACACACAAGCAAGAAAGAGCATCACATAAAGAAACTCGACAGAGACAAAATAACTGACTGTCCCTCAAATGACTTCTGACTATTTGAGTTTACACAACTCAGCTGTGTCTCCATATCTATAACCAAGCCAAACTCCAGCATAGAGAGGCTGAGTGAATGTGGTCTGGACTCTGTGGAGGAGAGTCATGGTTTCAGAGACGCTGTAGAAGGACAGAATACCTGCTCTGTGATCCAGGTACACTCCTAGTCTGGAGGAACGAGGACCTGAGACAGGAGTTTTAATGCTGTTGAACCAGAATTCATAACTGTTATTGTTCCAATATAAAGCCCAAGATTTGTCATTGAATCCAAATATACAATCATTTGAGCCTCCTGCTCTGCTGATATTCTTGTATGCGACTGCTACAAAAACTCCTGTCCCGCTCCACTCCACCTCCCAGTAACAACGTCCAGTCAGACTCTCTCTACTCAGGACCTGACGATGACCAGTGAATCTGTCTGGATGACTAGAATAAGACTGATGTTGATTTGTTACTTCTGCTTTTCTGTTCCCATCAGATAATAACAGCCGTGTGTTTGCGGTGTTTGGATCCAGAGTGATTTCATGTGAATATCTTAAGAACCCAGCTCTGGTCTTGGGCTCTGATTTTGAATCTGACAGTAAAACGTCCACTTCAGTGACTGTCAGTGAGATGTTTGTCCATTCCTCCTTCAGGATGTCCTGTAGTTTATCTCTGAGCTTTGACACAGCTGCTGTCACATCCTCAAAGTATCTCAGAGGACGGATATTGATGCTGGATGAGTCTGTAGGTTCACTGAGTTGTGACACTGAGGGGTAGTTGTGTAGAAACTGGTTGTGATCCTCTGTGTGTGAGAGCTGCTTCAGTTTAGCGTCTTTCCTCTTCAGCTCAGTGATCTCCTGCTGCAGCTTCTCCTGAAGCTCTTTGACTCGACTCACTTCAGTTTCCTGCTGGAATCTGATCTGCTGCTTCACATCAGAGCTTCTTTTCTGGAGGAGACGGATCAGCTCAATGAAGATCTTCTCACTGTCCTTCACTGCTTTATCAGCAGAGAGACTGACGGCCACCACCTCCTGTTGAAGCAGCTTCACATCTTTCTCTCTGTCCTGGATTCTCTGCTGGATGTTTAGTCGACTCACGTCGAGTTCTCTCTGCCTCTCAGTTCTTTCTGCTGTAGCTGTGACTGTGTCGTGGCCTTTATGATCCTCCATAGTACACAGATAACAGATACACTTCTTATCAGTACGGCAGAATATCTTCATCACCTCATCATGACGAGAGCAGATGTTCTCCTGGAGCTTCTTGGAGGGATCGACCAGCTTGTGTTTCTTTAATGGAGCTACATCATAGTGACGTTCAAGGTGTTTCTCACAATAAGAAGCCAGACACACCAGACAGGACTTGAAGGCTTTCAGCTTCCTCCCAGTGCAGACATCACAGGCCACATCTTCAGGTCCAGAATAGCAGAGATCAGCAGCAGCAACTTGGAGTCCAGTCTTCTTCAGCTCCTCCACTATATCTGCTAACATGGTGTTTTTTACCAGGACAGGCCTCGGTGTGAAGGTCTGTCTGCACTGAGGACAGCTGTAGATTTCCTTCTTATCCTCTTCATCCCAGAAGTTGTTAATACATCTCATGCAGTAGCTGTGTCCACAGGGAATAGTCACCGGATCCTTCAGTAGATCCAAACAGATCGAACAGCAGAATTTAGCTCCGTCCAGCTGAGCTCCTTGCTGCGCCATTTCACCTCTCAGTAACAATGACTGTCTGAGTTTCTTTTCCTGAGAAGTGAAACTAGTTTGATATCTAATCTAAACAGCATGTGCTGCTTCAGTAAATGTAGGCTGGCAGCTCACCACATGTTGGTTACACCCATCTTCAAACTGTAGATCTTAAGGGGAGGGAACAAGGAAATATGTGGACAGACCAGAGCTTGTTGTGTTTGAAAGCAGGAAGAAGAGGGAGGAGTTATCAAGCGTTGATTCATTCCAGGAAGAGGAGCGGTCTGAGAGAGATACTGAGTGTTTAACCCTTTTTATACAATGAAGCTCATATCTTATTTAAAAACACTGCTCACCTGCTTTCTGGTGGCAAAGTAATGTTGGGAATTCGAGAGTGATCTAAAGAATTAACATTAATGAGACTGTATATATAATTGACGTAACATCCGTGACGTCACCCATTGGTTTGTGGACTGCTGCTCGGAGGCCAATAGTATCGGATCTGAGCAGCGCCATCTTGAAAATTTCAGGTGCATGCTGGGAAAAATAAAAACAGGAATTCTACTTATATGGGCATCAGGAGGAGCATGAGGCGCCCTCCTGAACCTGTGAACAAATCAACCTGTCAATCACCACGTAGCCACGCCCTAATGCATACCCTGCTTTATCGTCACATATAAAATCAGGGAAGCCAAAATGTCCCAAATGAACATCATACTGCATTGAAGAAGGCTTTAAACTAGCGATTGAGACCATAAACACATTTTGAAAACGTTTACTGAGGTTAGAAATCAAGTGAGAAGTTGGTGAATTCTCCATTGGCTTGAATAGAGACGGAAGTCCTTTTGACACCAAAACGGTCGCCCCTTCGTGGCCTTTTGATTGAATGCAGTTTTAAGTTACTTCTGCGTTGGCATCATTTCAGAGGACCAGAATTCCCTGCCGGGTTCATATGCTACGCAAAACTTTTTGTAATATTTGTTTTTAATGGGGCTATACAAATATTTATTTTTTATTTATTTATTTATTTATTTTAATGCTTAACAGTGGAATACATTTCCAACTCAGCACTTCTCCATTGTTCATGATCATTGCAGCATCACAGAAGTATTTATTCCATTAATCACAGTGACATCAGAATAAATATCAGCCTATACAACAGTCTGTTGCTGCAGAGCTGGTTGATTTTTGTTTAAAGACATTTGTTCATCTTGGCGTTTCACATAAAGCTTCACAGAAACTTCCTGTAGCTGTAACAGATTCAGGTTCACAGATAAAAAGACAGTCAGAAAACTACTTTAGTCAGCTTTCATTTAAAGGCAGCCATCCAAGCCCTAAACCTCCTGACAGTCCGGCATCTGAGGAAACCGGTTCAGCTCGTCTGATCCGTCCCAACACGTCTTTACAACACAGATCAGACGACACTTAGCCCGACATAAACACACAGCACTCACAGCACGGCTGATACTCAGTCAGATCTAAGATAAGATACGATAAAATGAACTTTATTGATCCATGAAGAGAAAGCGGGTCAATGCAGCAGACATGAAGGAAAGAAATGGTGCCATAAAGTAAAAATAGCGATAGGATAGTAAATCTCTCTACTTTTAGATGCCACTGCTCATGTGCAGAAACACAGTTAGCCTGTCGTGCTACCTCTTGACTGAAATGGTTGGATAAATCTGGGCAAAGTCCCAGCAGAGTGGTCCCTTTTTAAAAAATGTTATGATGTGTGTAAAGAAAGCTCAACACGCTGCAACTTAAGAAAAATACGACTGAATTGGTTTTGTTGGAGTGACCTGCAGACAGACTGACGCTAAAACTAAAAAACATCATTAAACAGAATAAAAGCTCAGTCAGCCAATCTGTCAGTTTACCGTCACTCCTCCAACATGCTGATATGAGCCGCCTCTATTATTAGTTTAACTCGTACGCAGCAGGAAGTTCACGTCTGCTCATAAAAACAAATTTCACATTTCAAATTAAAGGTCCTCTGTGTGTGTGTGTGTGTGTGTGTGTTGTGTGTGTTTTTTCTTTTCTTTAAAAAGCAGCAGTGCAGAGCAGATCATAGATTCATTCTTTTCTAATCAAAACCCACTCAGCGTGTCTGTAGTTTCTCTCTGTGTTCCTCAGACACAGACGTACTGCTGTTGTTGCTAAGCAACCATTACAACCCATGAAAATATAATGAAGAAAAGTGCAAAGACGCTGTAATATCTCTGCCTCCTGCAACAAGGACGATTGAAAATAACTTGTATTTTACTGACTCTGAAGCCACAAGTTCAGGGTTTTTGAATGAATACTTAAACACTTATAAACAACCAGCAACGTTCAAACAGTCAGGTGAGCATCGTAGTCTGATGGATCCACATTTATGATACTGGAAGTATAACTGGAGGCATCACTGGGGCCTGTTACAGAAAGCAGGAAACACACTGTGAATTTAATCACATCCAGAGCGACGTCTTTGTATTTTAAAGTGGAGCTATTCGTTTTGAGCTGCAGATGGAAACATGCTAACACCAACACATCAGCATATTTTGGAGCCAATATGACAACAGAATAGAAAAATAATAGGAGAGGAAGACCATATAAAAGCTCAATTAATGGGTGATTGTAATGTCAGCTACAGGTGAGTGCTGCTGTTCTCTTTCAGCCTGTTTTAGCCTAAATGTTCTTAACAAATTGGCTCCATTAAAAGTGCTGAATCAGCTATTAGCAGTAGCTGTTCATCATGTAGTTTATGATGTACAGACAACTATCACTGGATTCATTTGATAGTAAAACAACTTTTTTTTCTCTGGTTTTAAGTGGATTTATGGAGGTTTATTGGTGATGAGCATTATAGATAATGATATCATCAGGAGGTTCTAAGTCACACTGAATGATATTAATATGCGTCTCATGATTGTGTGTTCAAATTTGGCTCAGTTAGAACTCCGAGGAGGATTTTTGAGACTTGAGATTCACCTCACGCAGTATCTTTGCTTCACCTTCAACTCTCCCGGGGACACTTTTGGTTTTTTCTCTTTTTTGGCTCTGTGGTTTTTTTTTTTATTATTCTCGTCTCAGTGGAGCTTAAACCTGCTTTCTGCAACAGACTCCTGGATATTACATGAGGTCCTCAAGGTGAAACAGGTGCAACAAGTCAATAAGATCAGTTTGGGTTTAGAAGTCAATCAATCAAGCAGAGTGCTGTGAGGTCTAAGTGCAAACACCTGCGTGGCTTTATAGAGCCACAGCTGTAAATACAGTATGAACCTTGGTGTCATTAAAATGTGAGAAGTGGAGATTACTTAATTTTCCAAACAGCTGCCGAAATAAAACTCCTAAAACGGCTTTTTTAAACTTGTGCTGTGGTAGATCACGATGCTTTCAGTGGTGCTCAGCTGTGCTGTAAAAACCATGTTCATCATTCTTAATTAGATCATTGTAAAGTAATAGTTTGTTTCTTATTTGTTAATATAAATTCATCCTTTGTTGCATGTTTAGTGCCCTGTTGAAGTGCTCTGCTTTAGTTTAAGTTACTCTGATGAGAACAGTGTTATCGGTATTGACAGAAATGCAAAAATAAAACCCCCAAGTTATAATAAATGGTTGTTTCCATTTTAGTTAAGAGCATGAGTCAGCTTAGCTCAGCATTAAAGACTGGAAACAGACTGGTCAGTTTATACATAGAAATATAAAAAAAGCAATTTGTTGGTTATTGAGTGTCTTATTGAGTTAGTTCAGGGGCCACATGCAGCCCAATTTGATCGAAAGTGGGTGAGACTGTGACAGTTTATTGATTTTTAATACACAAATTGACAATAATATATAATCATATACAAGCAAAAGAGAGAAAAACAGCAACCTGCAACATAAAACAAAAAAACAAAAAAAACACAGACAGTCAGCTTGGCCATATTTCACATATTACAGTAAATGTGGTAACCTCACTTTACAGGTCATAGTAGAAATAAATAAATAAATTACAAAAGTATCTGGAAAGGTGATTTTCTCTGCATTAACAAAGAAAGGCCCCCATATGTCTCTAAATTTTCTGGAAGAGCCTCTCAAAGTGTATCGGTTTTTTTCAAGCCTCAAATCATACAAGGATTGACACTTGTTATGTGCACTTTACACCACTAGGTGGCACTGTGGGACCGATTGTGAGTAGCTCCGTTTCCTCTCATAACGCCAAACGACCTGGAAGAAAACAGCCACATCTCCGGTGTTTTACTTTGTTTTCCTGACTTTCAGGTTAGTAAGGTGCCAAACGTACTGTAAGTTATATGTCATCAACGTTTTAGTAGTGGTAAAAGCCGTTATTTGAAAGGAGAAGGTTTGTTTACATTATATGAGCGGCAATGCTAGGCTGTTAGCGGCTAATAGTAGCTCTGTAAACCCCAGTATATTCTACTTTTGTTATATTAATTTTGACTTACCTGGCTCCATCATTGCATTAGGTCATGTTATAATCTATTGTTTGAATGTGTAACCAAGCGGACTTATTTTGGTTCTGTGTATTTGTGAAATTGTGTAAAGTTAATGGTGTTTAGTTCACTTCCTTTCCAGTGTCTGTAAATAATAACCAGCAGGGTTAGTTAAGAATAGTATTCTCAGAAATTAAGTTACTGCTTAAAGTGTGATATGTCCAGATGAAACTACTGAGGGAAAGTATGGAAAAGTTGTTGTTTATTTGATATATGTGTTTATATGTGAAAACGGGACATTAAATATGATTATACAAGTAATAACAAGATATTACAGATGCACTGGTTGAGAAATATGGTGAATAATGTTCAGTGAATAACGCCAGACGACCTGGAAGAGAACAGCCACATCACCGGTGTCTTATTTTGATATCCTGACTTTCAGGTCAAGGCTTTTTAACTGTTACATCGGTGCTGTCCAGCGGTTCCTGTAACAAGGCCAGTAAAACCACTGCATGATAACCTATAAATAATATGTCATATAGATTATAATAGTGACTGAGCCATCCCATATTCTTCATTTAGAATATGAGCTCCTACCTTCGATTGTTCCAACCTCCATCAAATTCTTAAACAATGCTGCTTGAGGCCGAAGATTGCGCAATAATTATATAGTGCTTTTATTGTGCTGATCTTTTAAGCATGTGTTTCTTCCATTGGTGTACGTATGTGTTGTGTGCAATGTAATGGGATATATGTGCAATACTGTTATGTAATTGTTGTTGGGATGGTAAAGCTGGTGATGTATTGTTTGTTGTCATTGTGGCTGTCAAGGTATTTATGGCGCAGTTGCTGAGTCCAAGACAAATTTCCCTAAGTGGGACAATAAAGTATATCGTATTGTATCGTATAACCTTAATATAATAAACCATCTATTTATAAAACAGATGAACAGTCTGAGATGAAAAATGAGTACACTTTCAACAATATTATGCCTCTGATGGAGGCTGCTGATTGATGTTTAATATATGAATGTTTTAAATGTGACCACAACATGTATTATGTCAAACTGTAAAGCAGCATTTTACATGAAGTAAGCTCCCTTTACATTTTAATTTGCTCCTGAAATCTGACATCATACTTTGCTTTTGTTTTAAGTTATCCAGCGGGCCGTATGTTGGACCTCCTTGTCATAGTGAGGTTGCCAGGTGTGGAGGTGGAGGCGTGGTTTGGGCAGTCAGCTGTAGGAGAGAGAGGCAGCACCAGGTGAGTAGATTAACTCAGCTGGGATGAGTTTACTAATCAGCCTCTTTGTCTCTGCAGTCGTAGCTGCAACGACACAGAAAGTGGAGGCTGTGCAGCACGGCTGAAAAGATGAGCGCAAAGTTTAAGTTTGTTACATACTGTTCTTGTCCAATTTGACCCATTTTGACATTTTAATGCAATTTTTTTAAACATTACATTAGTAAAGCCTAACATTTTATAACTTTTCCTACAGAAAATGGTTTATTTTTGTGCAGCTGGTATAGCCTACATTATTGGGCAATCTGGGTAAGTGCCCAGGAGCCTTTGATTAGGTGTCCATATGAGCAGTGTAATGATTCCTCCTGTTCATACTGACTAGTAAAAGATCCTTTAATGCACTTTCAATGTTAATGATTGAGAAGGAAATCCACTGTTTTTTACAAAGCAGTCATTTAAAAGTAGATGATCGGCTTCTATTGAGCTTCATCAGTGTGAGTTAGTCATATCAAGTGATATCTGACACATTTACAGTCTTTTTAGTATCAAATTCCCTCTTAGTGTTTCCCTGTGGTATGGTGGTTTTTCCACTCTTGATGTTGATTGAAGTATTGTTGCTTTTTATGCAAAGAGAAGTCTCATGATTGACTGTTTCATTTCTCATTTTGATGGCTGGGAAAGTGACGATTGGTCAGCATGTCATAATGCACTGTAGTTAGTTTTTAATTGTTCACTGAAATGGACAGTGCCAGCTCTAACCAAAAGACCAGTGGGGAAGCCAAAAGGAAGAGAAAGAAGCGGTTACAATAAATAAAAAGGTCCTGTGAAAAATAGTAGTAGTGTAGTAATTAAGGTGGATTTTAATGGCCAGGGTAGGTAACACTGGGTGGATATGATTTGGTCCCTGCTGGTATTAATGCAGCCTTGATTATTGGACATTTTTTAAGGTTACCTACAGAAAATGGTTTGTTTTCGTGCAGCTGGTACATGGTAGATACATTATTGGCTGGCCCGGACGCCACACAAACAAGACACAACAAAAGTATAAATAAACTGAACTGAAGAAATGCTCATAACTGTCATGAATCTGCACTCAACAACACTCAAATAAAATAAAAGTTAATAAAAGAATAATAATATACATATAAAATAAAGTGGGTAAAATCAGAACAAATATGACAAGAAAAGAAAATAAGTAAAGATGAAATATGATGAGGTAAAACTAGACATTAAAGATGGAAAATAAATAAATAAATAAAACAGGCTAAAACATAAAATAAAAGACTTTAGAAGATCAATTGAAAGCCAGATTATAAAGGTAGGTCTTAACGATCCTGGAAGGGAGGAAGAAGGAAGGAAAGGAGGGAGGAAGAAGGAAGGAAAGGAGGGAGGAAGGAAAAGAGGAAGGGAGGAAGGAAGGAAAGAAGAACAGAGGAAAGAAGGAAGGGAGGAAGGTAGGGGGGAGGAAAGAAAGAGAAGGAGGGAGTGAGGAAGGAAAGAAGGAAGGAGGAAAGAAGCAGGGAGGGAGGAAGGAAAGAGGTAAGGGAGGAAAGAAAGGGAGGGAGGAAGGAAAGAAGGAAGGGAGGAAAGAGAGAGGAAAGAAAGAAAGAGAGAAGGAGGTAAGGAGGAAGGACAGACGGAAGGAAGGAAGGGAGGAGAGAAGGAACAGTCAAAACAGACGGGGTCAATTTGACCCGGGAGCACGACAGGAAGGTTAAGTTTGCTTTTACTAATATATTTTAATATATTAAGACTACAGAGATTAAAAACGCGCTCATTCACCACCTGTTGAAACCTAAACTGAATCCAGAAACACTGAAACTGAAGATATAGTTCCAACATATAACTCTACTAACTCTACAACTGTAAGACATCAGATTATAAGTTTAACATGATCAGTTTTCTATGATTTAAAGCAGAAAGATGCAACGATTGGACAGTAGATAGCAGTATTATGCACCCATGCACATCATTTTATGGGAAAAGTTGTGACTTCATGGTTCATATTCTCACACTTACCTTTGCTTCTTTAGTCCTGCATGTCTTTGACTTTGCAGCAGAAGTGCAGATGCAAATTTTTTATGTCTTAACCATAGACTGTATATAAAATGGACGTAACATCTGTGACGTCACCCATTGGTTTGTGGACTGCTGCTCGGAGGCCAATAGTATCGGATCTGAGCAGCACCATCTTGAAAATTTCAGGTGCATGCTGGGTAAAAATAAAAACAGGGATTCTACTTATATGGGAATCAGGAGGAGCATGAGGCGCCCTCCTGAACCTGTGAACCAATCAACCTGTCAATCACGACGTAGCCACGCCCTAATGCATACCCTGCTTTATCGTCACATATAAAATCAGGGAGGCCAAAATGTCCCAAATGAACATCATACTGCATTGAAGAAGGCTTTAAACTAGCGATTGAGACCATAAACACATTTTGAAAACGTTTACCGAGGTTAGAAATCAAGTGAGAAGTTGGTGAATTCTCCATTGACTTGTATAGAGACGGAAGTCCTTTTGACACCAAAACGGTCGCCCCCTGGTGGCCTTTTGATAGAATGCAGTTTTAAGTTACTTCCACGTTGGCCTCATTTCAGAGGACCGGAACTCCCCGCCTGGTCTTAACTCAAGTGAACTAGTGTGTCCAGGAAGAGGATAGCCATTTTTTTTTTTTAAATTGAAAGTAATCATAAAGTGTTTACATGACACATTAAATGCTTATATAAAGGTTTAACCCTAACCCTGGTCTGCTCTGATGGAGATGAAACATGTTGGTGTTTGTGTGTGTGTGTGTGTGTGTGTTGATCCAGTGTGTACCCAGACTTGGATTGACATGGTAGACACGAGGCCCTGGGGAAGGACAAGCTGCTAGACTGGCTAGAGGAGGAGGAGGAAGAGGAGGAGGAGGGGGAGGGGAGGGAGTGATGATGATGTTTGGCTTGCTTTGGCACATCCAAGGAACAGTCTCAAATGTCACACACCCACACACACACACACACACACACACACACACACACACAGCAGCCGCCGCCTCACACACACACCTAACTGGATGTGACATGTGTGCCTCTGAACGTCGCCCCGAACGGAGAGTGTCTCAGTATTTCTCTGTGTTTTTAGCCGACTAGCAACGTAGCTCTGAGGTTTGACAATAGATAGCTGAAACTCTGCACCTTTTCCCAGCTGGCCTCCGTAACCTCAAGTCTCAGTCAGACCTGTTTTCTTTTTTTTCTCCTTCTTTTTTTCCCACACAAAGGTTTCTCTGTTGTTCTCTGTTTTTTGCTGATTCACCTTAAAAGAAATACCTACACATCACTTTATCCACATCAAATATTAGACTTTGAATTCCTAGATAAAGACAACAAGGACATGTGATTATTTACTTTATTCCTTTACATGTGTGTTTGAGTTGCATACATTTAAAATGACTGAAAGAACTACTTAAAGGACAAGTTCACAATTTTTGAATCCTTCATTAAAACCACAGTCAGCAGCATAAATGAGCATTTGAAGTGTGTTTATCTGTCTGTAATGATTCCTCCTGTTCATACTGACCATTACAAGATCTCTTCATAATGTTTACAATGGAAGTGATGGAGGACTAAACCCACAGTCCTCCTTCTGTGTAAACATGTATCCAACACTTAAACCACCAGGGGTCGCTATTTACCTAACAATTCCAATGGGGAACATTTCCCAAGTGTGCCATGGTATCGCATTTCTTCTTTTTTAAATTTATATTGCAGGTCATTTTCTTCTTTTTTATAATTTAGTTATGACTTGCCATTGCATTACAACTTAAGTAAATGCATTTCATATAAAAGTACATTTTATAGAGCAGCTGTTGTAGGTATAAATGCTTCTTTTTAATCTGGATTTGTCTTTAAATATTCTTAACAATAGAGGGTGCTAAACAACCTTATTTTAGTAAAAGTAATTCATTCAAATTTTATTAAAATATAGCAGAATACAATTTGAAAAAACACCACATGTAGGCTACATTTCTTTTTATTTCTAATGTTTAAAGTTGATCTGAAGCTAATATGAAGCTTCAGTCAAATCTTCATCTTCTATGTTTCAACGTTACAGTGTTTTTAGTAGGAAAGAAAGAAAAGAAAGAAATATGAGGAAAGAAAGAAAGAAAGAAAGAACAAGAAAGATGAGGAAAGAAAAAGAGAAAGATGAGGAAAGAAAGAAAACAAGAAAGATGAGGAAAGAAAGAGATGAGTAAAGAAAGACAGAAAAAGATTAGGAAAGAAAGAAAGATTAGGAAAGAAAGAAAGAAAGATTAAAGAAAGAAAGAAAGATGAGGAAAGACAGAAAGATGAGGAAAGAAGGAAAGAAAGAAAGGAATGAGGAAAGAAAGAAAGATGAGGAAAGAAAGAAAGATGAGGAAAGACGGAAAAAAATATGAGGAAAAAAAGAAAGAAAGAAAGAAAGATGAAAGAAAGAAAAAGATGAGTGAAGAAAGATGAGTAAAGAAAGAAAGATGAGGAAAGAAGAAAGAAAAGATGGAGGAAAGAAGGAAAGAAAGAAAGAAAGAAAGGAGTAAATGAATCTTCATCTTCTATGTTTCAACGTTACAGTGTTTTTAGTAGCAAAGTCTTTGTGTTACTATACTTCCACCACAGCTCAACAGGGAAACACTAAGAGGGAATCTGATGCTAAAAACACTGTAAATGTGTCAGATATCACTTGATATGACTAACTCACACTGATGAAGCTCAATAGAAGCTGATCATCTACTTTAAATGACTGTTTGTACAAATCGTGGATTTCTTCTCAATCATTTGCATTGAAAGTGCATTAAAGGATCTTTTACTAGTCAGTATGAACAGGAGGAATCATTACAGACACCCGACTGCTGCTTTAAGACACACTGGAAATAAATGTGACTTGTCCTTTAAAGTGCTCATAGCCAACTGTGTATGAAATGATCATCATTTAAATTTAGAGTAAACAGTCATTTCTTTCATACTTGAAGGATCTACAATGAGCTACAGAACAACATTAACCTCCCTACATGGACCAACATCACTGACCACGTCAATTTTCAGGTTGGTATTTTGGGGTTTCGAGCTTGTCTGTGTGTGTTTGCTTGGCGTCGTCATTTGCCTCTGCGTTGTGTAGCTGTGGTGGACATCCAGCCGAGAGACCTCACACACACACACACACACACACACACACACACACACACACACACACACACACACACACACACTGCTGAGTACTGTTTAGCAAAGCTCCATTTTCTAATCCAAACTGCTCGCAGGTCTCAAGGGCGAAGGGCTGAGTGAGTCGATTGGTCTCTAAGGTGGGAGACAAATTGAAGCTTGTTGAGCCGAACAAGCCAAAAATGAATGCTTTCTCTCTTTCTCTCTTTCTCTCTCTCTCTCTCTCTTTCTCTCTCTCTTTCCCTCTCTCTTTCCCTCTCTCTCTCTCTCTCTCTCTCTCTCTCTCTCTCTCTCTCCTCTCTCTCCTCTCTCTCTCTCTCTCTCTCTCTCTCTCTCTCTCTCTCTCTCTCTCTCTCCTCTCTCTCTCTCTCTCTTTTGCTTGTCTATGAATGTTGTGATGGGCGTCCTCAGCGGGAGGACTGTACAGAGCGCCAGCTAAAACTACCGGAGCAGAAAAACAGCATTTACTGCATCTTAAATGTTCATCTGTTAAACTCTGGCCATGTATGCGAGTAGACACATTTTACATAAACAGAGCTATAAACCTAATGGAGGCCATATGTAAGCCGATAATTGGGGACTGACACAAGCATCGTTAGTTGGGATTTGAAAACTTCACACACACACACACACATACGGAAAAACAATTTAACTGACTGATGTGAAACTGTCACAAAAGCCACTATTGTGTGTATAATTCTTCTTCTTCTAATAAACTGAAGCATAAATCAGTGGACTTGAAGACATATTCTTTGAGCTCTACTGGAGTATCTGTGTGATTTACAGTAAAATGCCTCAAAGTGCAAAAAAACCTCTTGTTTTTTGGAAAGACTTATTATTCTTGCTTTTTTTTTTAGTTGCTTTGGATGCTTGAAAACTTACCAAAATTGACACACACACACACATCAGAACTGGCAAAGTTGTGACGTGATTGTCCTCGGGCTTGGCTGCAGTTGTACGGTTGCTTCCTCAGTGCCATACTTTGACTGTCTTTATTGCAGGTTTGATCTTGTGGAGGTCTGCTATGCTGGCTCTGGACGAGTCTTTGACTTTTTTTTTTAAATACACTTGATCAGAGTGTTTTAGCGGTCAGTGGTTTAGTGGTCAACACATGAAACAGGATGTTTTATATTGTCCAATCTGCCTGGAAATGTCTCATGCTTTAACACACCTACATGTCAAAACTGAGTCATGTGCTATGTGTCTAATCTCTACTTCTGTACCTACACTTAATATTCTGAGTGCATAAGTGCATTCATACTGACATGTAAGGAAAAATGCAGCACTATGGACCTGATTAACTAAGATCCCAAATAAAGGTACTAAATTGCATGCACAGTGCAACAGATTGCAGGTTTTGCAGGTGATCTACTAAGAATAACTGTGTAAATGTAAACAGGTGCAACAGGGTGCAGACAGCAGTATTTAAATGAGGATTTTGTGTCTTAATGGAGAGTTTGGACGAGCAGAAAGCTGCAAGAACAAAATGAAATGTGATCAGGTTCTAGTGGAAGAGGTTAACTAATATATTGAGTTATAACAAAAACTAATATTACCAGAAAAAACCCACATATGGGAGAATATTAGAGATAAAGTCAATGCTGTTAGTAAAACCAAGAATATTCCGTCCTGTGCGTCTTCTGTCATTGTGCCTCCGTCTCCATAGTAACAGCAGGTTATACCTGCCCTTCAAAGGTATTATTTATAGACGCAGTTATGAATCAGCAAAGGTTTAGGTTTGGTAAATCACAATGCGTGTGCTAAATAACATATTTGCATTTTCTCCTCCCTGTATTTTTAACACTGGGGTTAAGACGCCTCATATTACATTCATTATGGCAAACGTACTAAATGCAGAGCGCATATTATCTTTTTGCACAGTTGAAAGACGCAAACCTGAGTATGCCCTAAGGCATACCCTGCTTTATCGTCACATATAAAATCAGGGAGGCCAAAATGTCCCAAATGAACATCATACTGAATTGAAGAAGGCTTTAAACTAGCGATTGAGACCATAAACACATTTTGGAAACGTTTACTGAGGTTAGAAATCAAGTGAGAAGTTGGTGAATTCTCCATTGACTTGTATAGAGACGGAAGTCCTTTTGACACCAAAACGGTCGCCCCCTGGTGGCCTTTTGATAGAATGCAGTTTTAAGTTACTTCCGCGTTGGCCTCATTTCAGAGGACCGGAGCTCCCCGCCTGAATAAAACACAAGACAATACAATAACAAGACAGTATAAATATATACAGAGTTAAAACAGATACATGCGCTCCAATGCCTCCAAAAACAAGAGGAGTATTTTGTGTAACTGTGTGTTTGATTCATTTAACCGAACCATGAATCTGTACATTAACTTCCTTAATACTGCATAAAAGGTGGGGACATTGTTAAAAACAAACATGTAACTATAGCACTCGTCCATCTTGGAAGCCTAAGCAGAAATATAAATGCAACCTGGAGCTTTTTCATTTTTGCTTTGCTGTAATTGCACTAAAGATGGGCTGAGTGGAGTACAATATGCTTTAAAAAGAGCTATCTTCAGATCATCTTGCATGCCTGCATTTGTGCTTGTGCATACATTTTACATACATTACACAACACTGACGCTGCACATCATCATCATCATCATCACACACAGATCATCCCTGATGATGTGACCCAAATATTTTACTCTGCTCACTACATTTAACACTTGATCTGCCAAAAGAAAAGAAGGAAAGTTTTGCCTCCGATTTTCCTTGATTTTAACAATCATGACAACACTCTAATAGTAGATCAGCTTGCACATCTTTTTTGCAGGTGATGCCAAGTTTGCACATGTTTTTACACATGAAAACCTTCAGTAAATCAGGCACTATGAATACCTGGGAGTGTGGACACTTCTCACCCTTAACGGTCGCCATCTTGGCTCCGCAGCAGAAGGGGAGGGGCCACTTTTCAAACAGGAAATGGCGTGAGATTACCTGTAACTACACTGGCAGTCTAATCTAATCCTGTCATCTTTTCATGGTCCTAATTCATTCTCATAATGCCTTTTAATCTATCTTCAATCTTCTTTTGATTCACTATGATTGAATTTGGTTGTGCTTTATAAACAGTTTATACAATTTTACACTTACCTTCCCCTTAAAGGCATCTCTCACTCACCTAGTTGTCCTCTTTCCCCCCAAACATTTCTCCTCTCTTTACTATTTTAAAGTTCTCATAGTGATCCATTTTTAGATGAAGAGATTGTTAACTCTCCTTTTTTATTGTCTATATTACTTGTTATTAAGACATGTTGATACTCTGGCCTGAAGCCGCAACTGTGATCATGTTGTCATGTTTTCGGGTTGCTGTTAGTTTCTACGGCAACGTCACAAAGATGCCACAGCACTTTTTAAAAAAATCATATATACATATACTACACTTCAACAAGAAAGAAGACACAAATATGAGTCATACTTGTCAGGAGAGCAGCAAATTGCATTGCAAGTATGTGGTTGCCATGACGATCCGGCGAGCCAATGAAAATGAAAAACCCAACCGACTCCCTTGAGAGGCGAGCGGCATCAGCAGCTGAGAAAAAAAAAAAAAAAGGAGAGAAAAAAGGCAGGTGGCCACGGAAGAGAGAGAGAGTTGAGGAGGGTTGGCGGGGGTGAGATGAAAATTATAACAATCACGAAGCTCTAGTCCAACTGTTGGCTGACGGATGCAAAGACCCCCCCCCCCCCCCCCCCCCCACTGAACAGGATGGAGAAGTGGATAAAAAAAGCCAGAGGGGAGCTGGAGGAGGAACAGCTGATGAGCATCTCTGACTCTGACGGAGTGGACGTGTCAAAGCTTTCCTGCTGTTGTGTTGAATTTGTCCTGATTTTAAAAAAAGCACATTAACTAAAGGAGCACTTGTTGGTTACTGAATGATAACAGAGAGAATGAATGCATATATTTAGTAAATCATAGAGGTGATAACATTTTTTTTTAAAAGTACCTGAACAAGATGATTTGTGGTTGAACTTTTTTTGTTTTAGAGACTAAACTATGGGAACCAGACTGTTGTTAAATGTTAATCTTTTATGTTCTTTGATTTATTTTAACCTTCCTGTCGTCCTCCCCGGGTCAAATTGACCCTGTTTTGACTGTTCCTTCTTTCCTCCCTTCCTTCCTTCAGTCTGTCCTTCCTCCCTCCCTCCTTCTCTCTTTCTTTCCTTCCTCTCTCTTTCCTCCCTTCTTTCTTTCGGAAGGAAGGAAAGGGGTAAGGAGGAAAAGAGGAAGGAAGTAAGGACAGAAGGGAGGGAGGAAGGAAGGAAAGGAGGAAGGAAAGGAGGGAGGGAGGAAGGGAGGGAGGGAGGGAGGAAGGACGGAGAGAAGGAAGTGAGGAAAGAAGTATGGAAGGAAGGTAAGAACAAAGGAAAAATTAAAGAGAGGGAGGAAGAAAGGAAAGAAGGAACAGTTAAAAGAGACGGGGTCAATTTGACCCGAGAGGACGACAGGAGGGTTAAATGATTAAAAACAGAAAGAGTAGAGTTTTCCTCTTCATGTGTGTTTGAGTCTGCTGAGCTGAAAGCACAGAGCATCCGAGTGCTAATGGTGTTGATGAATGAGTTCTAATAACAGAAATAATATTATCACCATCATTTACAATCAGCCCGAGGAATGCAGGCAACTTCATTTGTAAGCAATGTGATACAGAGACGGAAAAACTGTTAAATCACATGATGTGAATAAATAACTCTATTGAATTTCTTCCTGTTTTACAGCATGCATCAATGCTGTGTTCGCTTTTTTGGGGGGGTTATTTATTGACTTGTTTGCAGCAGAACCAACATGACAAATCTGCACATTTGTCATGTTGGCGAATGAAGTGATTTTAATTATTCGGTGGAGAAAGTGTGAATATGGAGCAGACTGGTTGGGACCATTTCTGCTTCAGCTCTTTTAACCCTCATGTTGTCCTCGAGTCAAGGAAGGAAGAAAGGAAAGGAGGAAGGAAGGAAGAGAGGAAGGAGGGAGGAAGGAAGGAAAGGAGGGAGGAAGGGTGGGAGGAAAGGAAGAAGGAAGGAAAGGAGGAGGGAAGGAAGGAAAGGAGGGAGGAAAGGAAAGAAGGACGGAAGAAAGAAGGAAGGAGGAAGGTAGGGGGAGGAAAGAAAGAAAGAGAGAAGGAGGGAGGGAAGGAAGGAAGGAAAGAAGGACAGAAGGAAAGAAGAAAGGGAGGAAAGTAAAACAGACGGGGTCAATTTGACCCGGGAGGACGACACGAAGGTTAAAACATTCAAATGGCTGATCGCTGTTTGTTTTTTGTCATATCTTGTCACGTGACACCTGAGTTATGACTATAAAGAACACTGTTCTTGAACACAGACAGGAGTTACCATCTTCCCCTTTATTATGACCAGCTGAAAAATCCTTATTTACCGCCCATGATGACAACTGAGCCATCTCTCTCCTGCTAAATGAAGGCTTAATGAAATGTCGTCCAAAGGTCTTAATAGCCAAGAATGCACTTCCATACCAGTGTGTAGGATTTAGTTGCATGTTGGAGAACCTACGTTGGCCACAAACCTCACGAAAAACAGGAAAGGTTCTCTCTAGAGCCAGTGTTTGGATTGTCCATTGTAGGCTACTGTAGAAACAAGGCAATAAAAACACAACAATCCTAATTTTCAGGTGATTTTACACTAATGCAACATACTTGGATTCACATCTGGTCCTCTAGATGCAACTAAAGTCTACACACTGCACCTTTGTTGTTGTATTTTCATTAAATTCTGGTGGAATTCAGTTTGCTGGAGTAGCACACATCTTCCAAAAACATCCAATATATCTTGAAAATAGCTTCTGTCAACTAGTCTCAGAGAATTTGTCTAGACCTAGAAAATAGCTAAATTTTTGATAAAAAGAGAGAAATTAAAGCTCCAATAGAGCAAAATAATAGCATTTTTCAGTATAACTATGATGTACTGCAGAATCTAAGCAGGATTTGACAATAAACACTTGAGTATTGAGGCAGAGAGCAGTCAGATCCCGGAGTGGTGAAATCATATTAGAAGCCAGAAACAGGTTTTTTTATTTCCTACCTTGACATTGAGACTGTTCAATCGCACATGACTCTCTCTTCTTCAGACCTCGCATTGCATGACGGCTAATGCTCTTTCAAACCTGTCAGTCTTTGTAATCGTCTACCAAACTTGTGATATCTAAATTTGGAAAACAGCGTGAGGACAACGGGTTCATTGGCTTTGAAAAATGACAGCTTAAAGGGACCGTTAGACTATACTCACAGCATGTTTCTTCATCACTGTTTGATGATGAGTGGCTTTAAAATCTCTTCTCTCTTCACCTTGAGAAATGAGAGAAAATGCAAACACTGTAAAACACAGATTACTAAATTAACAGATCAGACTTCCTCTTATATTTTGTCTTTTTCAGGGTTTATTTTCCTTAAAATGTAGCTGTTAATGCGTTTCTCTATGCTTCATTTATTCAAGAAAATACAAGTAAAGAGCACCTTGTTTCAGTAATGTGAGGAGGAAGTAAAAGGCGGTCTTTCATTGATTACTGTGTAGAAATGTTATTTTACACCTGCACACATTTTAACAGATTTGCAGAAAATCGTTAAAAGGAAATACAGATTACTGCATGTTTCCATCCACTACTGTTTATGTGAATATTTAGGAGTTATCTCATATGCATGTGTGTGGATATAAGACACTGTTTACAGCTGGCATTAACATGTGTTTCAGGTGATCCAATCAGAAGTAGACAGTGTTAAATACAAGTGTAAATTCGCATTATGATCAGATCACTCAAACCACTTGCCGAGGTTGTCTGGGAGGGGTCATCGCTATGTTCCCTCAAGGATTTACCACCAAATTAGGCTTATGTTCCCTCAGGCCTGCATTCCCACAGCACAGGTTTGGCCATTCCCTAATGCACATAACATGTTGTTGTTTTGAATATGTGACCTTTCTAGTCACTGCTGCAGTAACAGTGATCATCTTGGTTTCAGAGAGTTGTCTTTATTTAACAACAAGGAACATTAAACATCTTTAATAGTAAAGATAACGGATAACAGGCATGTGAGGGACAGACAGGCACGCAGGCAGCTAGGGAACCAGTCGTCCAATCGACTTCACACTTGATGGATGTGTTGCTAGGGGACCCGAAGGAGTTCTATGTTGGATTTAATTCAATTTGGAAAAGCGATTTGTTCAATATGTGTAAACTTTGACTAAACAAGTGAACAGCACTCTGTGCAGCTGATGTTTGAACAGGCTCTGAAGTGTATATAATAAGTAATAATAATAATAATGATGCATTTTATTTAAAGGCGCCTTTTAAAGCACTCAAACTAACATTGATGTGGTAAGTTCATATAATTTAGATAAAGTTAAGATAAATACATCAATATGAATGTGACTTCATAGTGCAATAGTACAATGGATAAATAATAGGTAGTAGTAATAAGTAATGTAGTAGTAGTAGTAGTATTATAGTACAGTAATAAAAAGCAATCATACTGTAAAGGCAGGAATCTCTGTACTATATATACGTGTGTCCTCACATCCTGGGGACAGTTTGTTCAGTCGACTTCACACTTAGCGCTACTGTCGTGAAATGAAACTGCTTGAAAGAAAGGTGCAATTCTTTACTTTATTATTAAACTGTGGGAACATAGAGCTATGTGAACATAGACACGCTCCCGTCTGAGACTCATCTGACATCAAATCTTTCGTAGTGTAAACGATAATGTGTCCCGATGCGTTGTCGACCAGGATGTAACAGGAAAATACTTCATCAATGCAGGACGAGGAGGTTGTTTTGGTAAACGGTTGAAAGAATTGAGAGGACAGATGTACGTAGTTGGAGTACTCTTACTGTACAGTGTTATGTTATAATTATACAAAATCTCTGCATACCTGCCATGCTGCTCCTCCAGTCAGTGTAACATATGAGCGTTAGTCTCCCAACTCTTCCTCTCCACTTTTTGTCACTGTACTGTACGGGAAAGGGAAGCGTCTTTTTTGTCGAGGATTTTGTCGCTCATTTTTGTTGTCAGAGTAAACGAAGATCGCCTCTAAAGAATATCTTGGTTGTAAATAAATTTGGGATAGTTGTTTAAAATTATACATGACTTAATAGCCCAGCCAGCATGTCCATGTGGGCTGCGTTGGTACTGAGTGGGCATGGGGCTTGAACTGGGCAAATTTTGCGGGTCTCCCATGTGAAGCCCACATTGGCTGATTGTATGAGCCTCATAAGGGATGTAAATGGGCTAAGCAGGCATGGACATGAACAGGGCTAATTGTATGAGCCCCATATTGTTTAAGTAACATGGGCCCCACATGTGAAGGGCTGGCTAAATGGGCCCTATTTAAGGTCCATTCTGATCCCACTTAGACCCCATATGGGCAAACATATGGGGCCTACATGGGTCTCACCCAGTTGGACTCCACATGAAACCCAGTCAGAACCCACTTGAAGCCCATATGGGTAAATACAGGTGGGGTCACCATGGAAACTGAAATATTTGGGAGATGAGTAGTGAGAAAAGGGTAAAGAATCTATAAGTCTTTCTAATCCTTTTTGAAAATGGTTATTCTCGTTTATCTTTATATGTTTTTATTCTCATGTTCGAAATAATGAAATAAATTCAATTCAGCATCCTGTTATAACAGGCGGCACCAGGTCAGAAATCAACCAGCCGGAGGATATTTGTCACCACGGAAGATGAGGGGTTCATCTTGGAAGTGGCACCACTGCTGCCATGGCGACCCCGGTCAATGACTTTCTCTCCAGGTAGAGACTTTCTCTCTGTCCTCTGACGCTCCCGGTGGGAGAGGACGGAACAAAATGGCGACTTCATCTTCGCTCCACACCGATCTGATGTTTCCATCTCTTTTGTGGACGTCTTCTTTTGTTTCTCCCCATTTTTGCGTTGTATCATCTCCTCATAGATACACCCACCTTTCCACCTCTGGCATTTAATTTTTTTAATGCGCCAGTTGAAATTTTCAGGTGGATGGAAACACACCAAAGTTTTTATTTGGCTAAAATCTTGCAGCGAATTCGGCGTAGTGTATATGAGCGTAGTTTCAGGGCTGTTGAAATGTGACCCGTGATGATGATGATGATGTGTTGCAGCTGCTCCTCCAAGCTGAATCATCCTATGTTCGCCTGGTTATGTAAGGGGTTAAACAAGACAGTACAAGATGTACTTACAGTATGTGTGTGTGTGTGTGTGTGCACATGGAAGAGCGGCTTCACACTGCATGCATCTTCAGCCCTATGATTATGTGTTTGTACATATGCCGTCCTATGTTCCTCTCTCTCTCTTTCTCTCTCACTCTCTCTCTCTCTCTCTCTCTCTCTCTTATGCTCGATCTATCAGCTGCTCCCCCACATGAGGCAGGAGTAGAGTGTGGGGGGGGTTGGATGCTCTGCAGTGGCTGCACTTGTGCCTGTTGCTAGGCGAGAGACGGCACCGTGGCCGCCCACACAGCCAATCGTGATGATGCAGGAAGCTCCCCCCGACCAATCAGGCGGCTCGGCGAGGTGGTGGGCCGACGCTCAGGTTCTTCATGGAGTCTTTTCGACTGATTTCTCAATGGGGTTGTTATGTGTCGGACATCAAAGCAGGTATCTGGAGTTATTTTCAGCTCCCCTTGGTTTTTGTTTTTACTCTTCAGTGGCGTTGGGTTGCTTGTCGTGGGCTGTTAACGGAGACGCTTTGTCACAATGAAGCTTCTTGGGAGTAATTAAAGTGATCGTTAATACTACACATTGCTCTCATCTTCCTTCTGTGCGGCACATTCCTTCCTTCCTTCCTTCTTTCCATCCTTCCTTCTTTCCTTTCCTCCCTTCCTCCCTCCCTCCCTCCTTTTCTTCCTTCTTTCCTTCCTTCCTTCCATCCATCCTTCCTTCCTTCCTTCCTGCCTTCCTTCCTTCCTTCCTTCCTCCCTCCTTTTCTTCCTTCCTTCCCTCCTTCCATCCTTCCTTCCTTCCTTCCTTCCTTCCATCATTCCTTCCTTCCTTCCTTCCTTCCTTCCATCTTTCCTTCCTTCCTTCCATCCTTCGTTCTTTCCTTCCTTCCTGCCTTCCTTCCTTCCTTCCTCCCTCCTTTTCTTCCTTCCTTCCCTCCTTCCTTCCATCCATCCTTCCTTCCTTCCTTCCTGCCTTCCTTCCTTCCTTCCTTCCTCCCTCCTTTTCTTCCTTCCTTCCCTCCTTCCATCCTTCCTTCCTTCCTTCCTTCCTCCTTCCATCATTCCTTCCTTCCTTCCTTCCTTCCTTCCATCATTCCTTCCTTCCTTCCTTCCTTCCATCTTTCCTTTCCTCCCTTCCTTCCTCCCTCCCTCCTTTTCTTCCTTCTTTCCTTCCTTCCTTCATCCTTCCTCGCTTCCTTCCTTCCTCCTCCTTTTCTTCCTTCCTTCCCTCCTTCCATCCTTCCTTCCTTCCTTCCTTCCTTCCATCATTCCTTACTTCCTTCCTTCCATCTTTCCTTCCTTCCTTCCTCCCTCCTTTTCTTCCTCCTTCCTCTCCTCCTTCCATCCTTCCTTCCTTCCTTCCATCCTTCCTTCTTTCCTTTCCTCCCTCCTATAATATATTCTCTCTAAATGGATTAAAAGCAGAAATTTGATGCTGGGTCCACATTTAAAGTGATCGTTAATACTACACATTGCTCTCGTCTTCCTTCTGTGTGGCACATTAAATAAAGTGTCATATTTCTGTGTATTTATTTGTCAGCTTTGGTTCATGTAACGGCTAATTAAAAAAGCAATTAAACTCTGTCCTCCATCCAGCTACACATAAACACATGTTTGACAAATTCCTCCAGTAAATAAAAACAAATTATTGCTTTTAAATGTCAAAGCTTTAAAAGTAAATGTTAGTACCACAAGTTTTTTTTAAAGGAAGATGTTAATTGGTTCATACGTGGAGGCTTTACAAATGTTATATCCTTATGTATTTTTGTGCATCTTTTACAATCTTAAGACCCATTAAAATCCATTAATTTGATCATTTAAATTCAATTAATTCTTGTAAAGTAGGTTGGAGCTGTTAAACTAAAAGTGTTTCATTTGGCACGGACCATTGGCCTCTTATTATACCCATAAAAGAAGAAATAAACTAGATTTTAATGGCATGTTTAATATCAGCACATCATATTCCATGGTCGTTTATTTAAAAAGTCACACATTGAGGGAAGTTAAGGATAGTTTATACTATAAAACTAATGGTTCTCTCTTCATCCCTTAATAACTCCCTTAAATATTTAAGGATTAAATAATGTATGATGTTTATTTTAAGGAAAAGGATTCACAGATCATTATGATTTATTTATTTTCTTCATTCTTCACCAACTGAACAATCCTACTTAGACTATATATAAGAAATGGACGTAACATCCGTGACGTCACCCATTGGTTTGTGGACTGCTGCTCGGAGGCCAATAGTATCGGATCTGAGCAGCGCCAACTTGAAAATGTCAGGTGCATGCTGGGAAAAATAAAAACAGGGATTCTACTTATATGGGCATCAGGAGGAGCATGAGGCGCCCTCCTGAACCTGTGAACCAATCAACCTGTCAATCACGACGTAGCCACGCCCTAATGCATACCCTGCTTTATCGTCACATATAAAACCAGGGAGGCCAAAATGTCCCAAATGAACATCATACTGCATTGAAGAAGGCTTTAAACTAGCGATTGAGACCATAAACACATTTTGAAAACGTTTACTGAGGTTAGAAATCAAGTGAGAAGTTGGTGAATTCTCCATTGACTTGTATAGAGACGGAAGTCCTTTTGACACCAAGACGGTCGCCCCCTGGTGGCCTTTTGATAGAATGCAGTTGTAAGTTACCGGAACTCCCCGCCTGGGCTCTGCACACAAGATAATAAGTGACAATAAGTAAAATATAGAAGATTTCCAGCTTTATTCTTTAACTGCTCTAAACTGACTAACAGTATGCACCTTTAATTTATACTTCTTTAAATACCTGCTTTAACTTTTCCCATTGGTGGTCGTCTCATTATTACAGAAAGTCATGCACCCAAACTTTTATATGATTTAACACCTCTGATTTTTAGTGCTACCTTATTTTTAGAAAAAGGAAATAGCTTCATTTATCATTTAATTTATCTGAAAATAAAATAAGTATCCATGCTGTGAAGTGTTCTCATATTACAAACCTCAGATTTAAGCTTCTAACTATTACATACAATCCTTTATAAAGTGATACAATTAGCTTTACCTCCATACTGTCAGTCATCCTGTAATAGTTGGTGTCATTTTCTCAGAAGGTGGCAATCTCATTTTTTGGACTCTTCATCTCTCGTTAATGTTCCTTACAGCTTTTTTTCCCTTACAGCTAAATGGCACTTTATGAAATTAAAGAGTTCATTTCCATAATGCTGTGTGTTCATATTAGAGACGTCTCCTGCAGGTAATTGCTCGGTGGCTTTGAAATATAGACGATCAGAGTCGTAAAGTGATGTCATTTTTTCCTTAAATACAGATTCCTGCTGTCCTTTAAAGTCATTTTATTCTGCCTGTAACTCACTCTGTAACCGCTGGCAACACCATCTCAACTGATAGCAATCACATTTGGCAGTAACATATATTCAAATATACAGTTTGTACATTTCAACCAGATGAGGCTTAAGCCATTTCAATGCAATCAGTTCATTTCCTTGTTTAACCTTCCTGTCGTCCTCCCGGGTCAAATTGACCCCGTCTGTTTTGACTCTTCCTTCTTTCCTCCCTTCTTTCCTTCCATCTGTCCTTCCTCCTTTCCTTCCTTCCTCCCTCCCTCCCTTCCTGCCTTCTTCATCCCTTCCTTTCTTCCTTTCCTTCCTTCGTCCTCCCTCTCTCCTACCTTCCTTCCTTCTTTCCTCCATCCTTCATTCCTTCCTTTCCTTTCCTTCCTCCCTTCGTTCTTTCCTTCCTCCCTCCTTTACTTCCTCCTTTCCTCCCTTCCTTCCTTCTTCCTCCCTTCCTTCCTTCTTCCTCCCTTCATCCTTCCTTCCTTCTTCCTTCCAACAGAGGAAAGAAGGAACAGTCAAAAGAGACGGGGTCAATTTGACCCGGGGAGGACGACAGAGAGGTTAACACTGCTGCTGAGTCAGTGATGCCTCGCTCCATAAGAAGAACAAGTGATCATATTATTGAGGAAATGTGCATTTTGCAATAATTTTTCAGCCCCTTCTTGGAGCAAGTGAAGCATGAGGGCATTCTTAAAATATTCAGTGTTTCCCATGATCTCCCCTCATGTTTCCCCGGTCTCCCTCGTTCTTGCGTAATCTTACATAATGTTGTTGAATATTTAAAGCGGTTTTAGCTTCGGTTAGTGCTTGTTTGCTGCTGAAGGAACGAGGACAAGAGTTTGGGAGAGAGAGAGAGAGAGAGAGAGAGAGAGAGAGAGAGAGAGAGAGAGAGACAGAGAAAGAGAGAGACAGAGAGAGATGGAGAGACAGAGAGAGAGAGGGAGAGACAGACAGAGAGAGACATAGAGAGAGAGAGAGAGAGAGAGGGAGAGACAGAGAGAGACAGAGAGAGAAAGAGAGAGACAGAGAGAGATGGAGAGACAGAGAGAGAGAGGGAGAGACAGACAGAGAGAGACATAGAGAGACAGAGAGAGACAGAGAGAGATGGAGAGACAGAGAGAGAGAGGGAGAGACAGACAGAGAGAGACATAGAGAGAGATAGAGAGAGAGAGAGAGAGAGAGAGAGAGACAGAGACAGAGAGAGAGAGAGGGAGAGACAGAGAGAGAGGGAGAGAGAGAGAGAGAGAGAGAGAGAAATGGCTGTTGGAAATAATTAAAGGATGTGTTCGCATGTCTACGTTGATGCACCAACAACCAGAACACAAACCTGCCTGCTGCTGAAATATAATTAATGTGCACACCCAGTTACAGCTGAGAACATGTTCACTTTTAAAGAATACTCCACCCTTTACATTCAAACTGTTAGATCTCTGTTGTTCTACTTATTCCAGCAGATAGAGGGATTTTTTTTTTTATTGTCCTTTTTTGACATTTCTTGTTGGTTTCAAAATGTACTTTCTTGCTCTGAAATGTTAACAGCAAGAAGGACATACTGAGAATATTCATCTTTAGATTAAATTAGATTGAACTTTACTGCTTCAGTGCTGAGTGCTACAGTTAACATTTAACCACAAGTGAATAAACGTATGAATAACTTGCACACATTCTTTTTTTATGGACTCAGCATCAAATTTCTGCTTTTAATCCATTTAGAGAGAATATATTAGAGGATTATGGCAAAAATGTCTAAGTGGTGTAACCATAAAAACTTTGTACCAAATAATTCAACTTGCTTAAAAACAGTAAATTGTCAATAAAACACCATATCAACTAGTTTGGCATGATCTTACATTATAACTTTATATTAACCCTCCTGTTGTCCTCAAGTCAAGGAAGGAAGGGAGGAAGGAAGGAAGGAAGGAAGGGAGGAAGGAAAGGAGGGAGGAAGGAAGGAAGGAATGGTGGAAGGAAGGAAGGAAGGAAGGAAAGAAATAAAGAAAGAAGGAAGGAAGGATGGAAGGAAGGAAGGAAAGATGGAAGGAAGGCGGAAGGAAAGGAGGGAGGAAGAAGGAAGGAAAGGAGGGAAGGAAGGAAAGAAGGAAGGAAGGAAGGATGGAAGGAGGGAAGGAAGGAGGGGAGGAAGGAAGAAAAGGAGGGAGGAAGAAGGAAGGAAAGGAGGGAAGGAAGGAAGAAGAGGAGGGAGGAAGGGAGGGAGGAAGGATGGGAGGGAGGAAGGAAGGGAGGAAGGAAAGGAGGGAGGAAGAAGGAAGGAAATGAGGAATTAAGGAAAGGATGGAAGGAAGGAAGAAAAGGAGGGAGGAAGGAAGGAAAGGAGGGAAGGAAAGAAGGAAGAAAAGGAGGGAGGAAGGAAGACAGTGATAGGCAGGATAACTCAGGCCTGTGTGAGCCGTAGCCAACGCCAAAATAACAAACACCTATCGTTAGCTCTGAGCTAATCCCTCGTAACATCGACTAACTCTCAGACTCAAAGCAGCCAAACTAAAGACCACCTTCCCAACCTGCGTCTAAACTGGCGACATGTTCACTGACAACTGGAAATAACACTACTTCAACTTTACAGTCTTCAGTCTGCATTGAACACTAATGGAGCTTTTCCACTATACAGTTCCAGCACGACTCGACTTGACTCAGTTTGTTTTGCATTTCCACTAGGGATAGTACCTGGTACCTGGTACTTTTTTAGTATCTGCTCTGCCGAGGTTCCAAGACTGCCGGCCACTGATTGGTCAGAGAGTCACTGGAAGAGTCATGAGCCGTCCCACACAAGAATCAAACCCGGCATTTTGAAATACCAACAACAGCGTTACAGAGATTCAGTTTCTCTTTTCTTGCTCTGTGTGAGACAGAAAGCCTCATACAGCAGCAGGAAGGAAGGAAGGAAGGAAGGAAGGAAGGAAGGAAGGAAGGAAGGAAGGAAAAGAAGACAGGAAGGACAGATGGAAGAAAGGAAGGAAGGAAGGAAGGAAGGAAGGAACGAACGAATGGAGGAAGGGAGGAAGGAAGTAAGGAGAGTAGGAAGGGAGGAAGGAAAGAAGAAAAGGAGGAAGGAAGGAAGGAAAAGAAGACAGGAAGCACAGAGGGAAGGAAGGAAGGAAGGACAGAGGGAAGGAAGGAAAACAAGACAGGAAGGACAGAGGGAAAGAATAAAGGAAGGAAGGAAGGAAAAGAAGACAGAAAGGACAGAGGGAAGGAAGGAAGGAAGGAAGGAGGGAAGGAAGGAAGGAAGGAAGGAAGGAAAATGGGCCGGTTCTGCCGATGTCCAACACAAGAATCAAACCCGGCATTTTTAAATACCAACAACAGCGTTACAGAGATTGGTTTCTCTTCTCTTGCTTTGTGTGAGACAGAAAGCCTCATACAGCAGCAAGTACACCATCGCCTCCATGTCCTCCATTGGTTATGTGTTTGTGTCGCTATGACGACCCCGCTTACGTTGAGTAGGTACTTTTTTGTAATGGAAAAGGTCTGTTCTGGAACCGTACCGAGTCGAGGCGAGCCGTGCTGGAACTGTGTAGTGGAAAAGCGCCATAACATAACACATAAAACAGAATCTTTGGAGAATAACATGATTTTTTTTCACCCTAATTGATTCTGCTTTATTTAGAAATATTCCAGTGAACCAGAATCTGTTTAGATGTTGTCTCATTACTGGTACTACATACTGTACCTGAGGACCTGTATCACACCACAGCCTAAAAAAGAAACACAGCTGAAACACATCAACCTCTCATTTCTAAAGCGTGACATTAGATCTCCTCTCAGTCCCCAGAGTCTGAAACATGTCTGATTACCATCACACGAATGTCTGGTGACAAACATCCCAACAGATCGTCCCTGACAGCCGCCGAGCCGAGATGCCGGCAGATTCTGAACATTTGGCCCGAAGGCCCCCCCAATCGTGAGTAACCAAGCGTCAGGAGGATCTGACTGATCTTCCACAAAGCCTTGCCTCCGTCTAGCTCTCTCTCTCTCTCTCTCTCTCTCTCTCTCTCTCTCTCTCTCTCTCTCTCTCTCTCTCTCTCTCTCTGATCCTCCCCCACATCGCCTGGCTTTGAAAATGGAAAGACATGGAGGCTGGGTAAGGGCCCGCTCACAGTCAGCAAGCTAAATGACACGGACGCTTTGAAAGCAGCACTCATACAGAGTTCCTCACACTGTCTTCAAAGGGACTGTCGCATCGGAGAGAGAGAAAAAAGAGGAGAGCCAGGTGAGCGACAGAATGGGACAAATGAAGAGCCTCTTCTTCACATACTGAGACCTCTGGTTGGGCCTGATGTCAGGTTTACTGGTTTACTGGTGTCAGATGATCACAATCAGCTTTCTTTTGGTCTTCATCCACAAACATCATGATTGTTATGTTTTAGTCCTTTGACTGAAATCCATTTTAGAGATATTTCATCAGCCTCGTCTCATTTGGCAGCAGCAGTAGGCGAGAACTGTATTAGGGTCAGTGATAAATAAGGGTTGGCAAGATGAGTAATTCAGAAATATGTTTTAAAAAATAGATTTAAAATCAGCATCAGGTTTGATAAAATGTACATTTAGTATTTTTGTTGGTTTTATATCATTTGAAATGATATTTGCAGCATTTTTTTTTTACCAAAAGTAAGACTGAATGCTCCTGAAAATGTCAAATGGTGTAACCACAAAAGAATGATACATATTACATATTTTATCCACCAAACAGGAGGAAGAAGAAAAAGAAAGAACAAGAAGTTGGAGGAAGAGAGAAAGAAAGAACAAGACGTAGGAGGAGAAAGAAAGGAGAAAAGGAAAAGAAAGATAAAGGAGGAAGAGAAGAAAAAGAAAGGGAAAAAAAGAAAGATAAAGGAAGAAAGAACAAGACAGGAGGAGAAAGAAAGGAGGAAGAGAAGAAAAAGAAAGATAAAGGAGGAAGAGGAGAAAGAACAAGAAGTAGGAGGAGAAGGATGAAAGAAAGAAAGAAAGCTGTCAGGTTCCTGATCTCCATGCTTCCCCAGAAAGACCCAGAAACAGAAACAGTGGAAGAGCAGTGAAAGTGGTTGGCATATTACAGGATTCATTCATTCATTAAACCTTTATTTATATCCAGCGAGAGCAACAATCATGAAGCGATGTAAACAGCTGCGTTCCCACATGTGCTCTGCAGCATCTGCTTTACACAGAACTGCTCCCCAGAGAGCCGCTTCTGAACAAACTACTGTGACCAAACTCCTCATAATGAAGGAACATGTGTCACACAGTGCAGCGATGTGGCTAATTAACATGATTTTAATATTTTTTATACAATAGCAGCACAAAGGATTAAGATATATCAGGCTTTGGATGCACACACAACACTTTCACTTAGTAAATTATATATTTGGTGTATGGAGTAATATTAGGAACTACAAGAGAGCAGAGCATGAAACATGAATGTAAATGAACAGACGGGACAAAAGAAAATGGATAAATAAATAAATAAATATTATGGAAAAAGAGAAAATAATGTAATTAAATAAATAAATGAAAAAAATAAATAAATGAATAATTAAATAAATAAATGAAAATAATAAATAAATAAATATGATGGAAAAAAGAGAAAATAATACAAATAAATGAAATAAATGAATAATTAAATAAATGAAAATAATAAATAAATAAATATGATGGAAAAAGAGAAAATAATACAATTAAATAAATAAATGAAAAAATAAATGAAATAAATAAATGAAAATAATAAATAAATATGATGGAAAAAGAGAAAATAATACAATTAAATAAATAAATGTAAAAATCAAATTAAATAAATAAATGAATAAATAAAATAATCAAATAAATAAAATGAAATTAAAATGATGAAATAAAATGAAATTTAAAAAATTAACTAAATACATAAATAAATCAATAACATGAAATAAATAAAATAAAATAAATGAAAAAATAAGAATAAAAAAATGTTATTTATAGGACAACCAGATCCCAACACACAACACCTATAAACAGATGGGTACCTTGTAGGCTTTGCTCTGCACATGATATTAGTTGACAATGAGAATAATATAAGAAATTGCCAGCCAACTCCTCCCAACTATAGTTTGTAAACACCTTAACTCTGAAGGGTCCTTAAAAATCCATAAACCTCATTAAAGTGGAGTGTTGAGCTTCCTGCCAGTGTTTGGTGATTCTACACAAACACCAGCTGCATTCATCTATCTGACACTTTACAGTCACTCTGACATAAAAATGATAAGCCCTCAGTGACAGCATTGTATATCTGTAATTACTGCATGTCTGACTCTTTTATCTCACACGTTATCTTTGACGTCTCTGTGGTTTGATGAGTCGGATTCTGAGGGAAGAAAAAAAACAGCAGCTGTGACAAAAGTTTTCTTTTCCCTTCATTGTTCATCGTCTGTCTTCAGTTTTCTGCTTCTGTGTCAAGCCTGCTGACGTAAAGCTCTGCAGCCTGTGGTTAACGCGACAGGGAGTGTGTGTGTGTGTGTGTGTGTTAGTGTGTGTGTGTGTGTGTGTGCTTAATGAGGATGCTTCCGATTCGCTCCACGCACTAAAGGTCAGAGCTTCTGCGTCTGAGCATTTTAATATTTCTGATGCCACTGCTGTCACCACACTGCAGATATAACAACTGTATGTGTGTGTGTGTGTGTGTGTGTGTGTGTGTGTGCTGAAATTCGTGAACATGTACAGGAATCTGTATTGTGGATTGAGTTTTTGCAACTGTACAGACGTTTGTGAACATGTAGACAGTATCTGAATACACATTTTCAAATTCCTGTTCACTTTTGCAAATTTCAATGCAAACACAAACACATACACACTGGAGCAGTGGGGATCTAAAGGTTGGAGGAGCAAGCTTGTAACCGATTCAATCCCCCCGACCTGCAGGATAAAGGTGGGTGGGGAAAGTAAGAATGCAGTGCTTGCTCCTTACTCATTAAACACCACTGAGGTGCTCTTGAGCAAACAGCCCTAACCCCAACTGCTCCAGTGGATCCAGTGTGAAATCATATATAATGAACCTGAAAAAGAGAAAACAGAAGATTAGTAAAGTTTTCATGCAACAGCCTCCTATTTCAAACCTTGCAAAGGCAATGTTCCATTTTAGTCCCGATGATGTCATTTAGCCATTTAAGTCATGATGATGTCATTTAGCCATTATAGTCCCGATAATGTCATTTAGCCATTATAGTAGCGATGATGTCATTTAGCCATTTAAGTCGCGATGATGTCATTTAGCCATTTAAGTCCTAATGATGTAATTTCACCTATTTTAGTTCCGATGATGTCATATGCCTGCTTCGGCCCCTCGTTACCTCACATGTTCTGTCATGTCATACTTGTGACATCATAATACTGTGAGACTATAAATCATGATGTCACATAAATCATCAGTTAAGCAGTACATGACAATAAGTGTGTACTCACACTAGGCCCGGTTGCCTACCGTACTGGTTAAGTGTACCGTACCCGGGCACGGTACAGAGCCATCACACAAGGCAAACCAACCGGACTTCAGGGGTCAAACGTGCTCGGGCTCGGTACAGATCACCAAACGTGAGTACACCCTTAGGGCCACTCAAACAATGCAGCGCAGAGCTCAGATACTGAGTTAAATACATGTTCATGCCATCAGACAACTCAGGATGGTTGTATGATTGCAGAGTCCAATCTTGGACTTTGGCTGATGTGAGGTGTTTGTTTACATTTTCAACTGTTTGCATACAATGAAGCTCCAAATTGGTGTTTAATGAGTAAAGAGCAAGGGCTGCCTTTTTAAATCCCCCACTCCTTAATCATTAAACACCACTGAGGTGCTCTTGAGCAAACAGCCCTAATCCGAACTGTTCCATTGGATCCAGTGTGAGATCACATATAATCAACCTGAAAAACAGAAAACAGAAGATTAGTAAAGTTTTCATGCAACAGCCTCCTATTTCAAACCTTGCAAAGGCAATGTGCCATTTTAGTCCCGATGATGTCATTTAGCCATTATAGTAGCGATGATGTCATTTAGCATTTAAGTCGCGATGATGTCATTTAGCCATTATAGTCCCGATAATGTCATTTAGCCATTATAGTAGCGATGATGTCATTTAGCCATTTAAGTCGCGATGATGTCATTTAGCCATTTTAGTCCTGATGATGTCATTTAGCCATTTTAGTTCCGATGATGTCATATGCCTGCTTCGGTGCCTCGTTACCTCATAGGATTCTATCATGTAATACTTGTGACATCATAATACTGTGAGACTATAAATCATGATGTCACATAAATCATCAGTTAAGCAGTACATGACAATAAGTGTGTACTCACACTAGACCTGGTTGCCTACAGTACCGTTTAAGCGTACCGTACCCGGGCACGGTACAGAGCCATCACACAAGTCAAACCAACCGGACTTCAGGGGTCAATCGTGCTTGGGCACAGTACAGATCACCAAGTGTGAGAACGCCCTTAGGGCCACTCAAACAATGCAGCGCAGAGCTCAGATACTGAGTTAAATACATGTTCATGCCATCAGACAGCTCAGGATGGTTGTATGATTGCAGAGTTCAACCATGGACTTTGGCTGATGTGAGGTGTTTGTTTACATTTTCAACTGTTTGCATACAATGAAGCTCCAAGTTGGTGTTTAATGAGTAAAGAGCAAGGGCTGCCTTTTTAAATCCCCCACTCCTTAATCATTAAACACCGCTGAGGTGCTCTTGAGCAAACAGCCCTAACCTAACTGCTCCAATCGATCCACTGTGAGATCACATATAATCAACCTGAAAAAGAGAAAACAGAAGATTAGTAAAGTTTTCATGCAACAGCCTCCTATTTCAAACCTTGCAAAGGCAATGGCCCATTTTGGTCCCGATGATGTCATTTAGCCATTTTAGTCCCGATGATGTCATTTAGCCATTTTAGTCCTTATGATGTCATTTAGCCATTTTAGTAGCAATGATGTCATTTAGCCTTTTTTGGCCAGATGATGTCATTTTAGCTTGCTTAGGTCACTAGTTACCTCACACACTAGGTAACACTAGGAACATTGGTGCCAAATGGTATATATGGGAGGCTTCAGAAAAATACCAGTTTCCCAGCTGGAATTACAACTTGGAGGTCGATGTGAACGGATATACACAGTTGGGAATCTTGTAATTCCAACTGGGAAACTCAGACTTTTCTGAAGGCACCGATTTCTCCAACTTGGCGCTTCATAATATGAAAACACTTGAAAATGTAAACAGACACCTCACATCAGCCAAAGTCCAAGATTGAACTCTGCATGGAGCAAGCACTGCCTTCTTACTTTCCCCGCCAACTTGTGACCGATTCAATCCCTGGACACGCTGGATAAAGGTGGGAATGGAAAGAAGGCAGTGCTTGCTCCTTACTCGTTAAACACCACTGAGGTGCTCTTGAGCAAAGAGCCTTAACCCCAACTGCTCCAGTGGAACCAGTGTGAGATCACGATGATGTCATTTAGCCATTTTAGTCCCGATGATGTCATATGCCTGCTTCGGCCCCTCGTTACCTCACAGGATTCTATCATGTCATACTTGTGACATCATAATACTGTGAGACAATAAATCATGATCTCACATACATCATCAGTTAAGCAGTACATGACAATAAGTGTGTACTGACACTAGGCCCGGTTGCCTACCGTACCGGTTAAGCGTACCGTACCCGGGCACGGTACAGAGCCATCACACAAGTCAAACCAACCGGATTTCAGGGGTCAAACGTGCTCGGGCACGGTACAGATCACCAAGTGTGAGTACGCCCTTAGGGCCACTCAAACAATGCAGCGCAGCACTCAAATACTGAGTTAAATACATGTTCATGCCATCAGACAGCTCAGGATGGTTGTATGATTGCAGAGTCCAATCTTGGACTCTGGCTGATGTGAGGTGTTTGTTTACATTTTCAACTGTTTGCATACAATGAAGCTCCAAGTTGTTGTTTAATGAGTAAAGAGCAAGGGCTGCCTTTTTAAATCCCCCACTCCTTAATCATTAAACACCGCTGAGGTGCTCTTGAGCAAACAGCCCTAACCTAACTGCTCCAATCGATCCACTGTGAGATCACATATAATCAACCTGAAAAAGAGAAAACAGAAGATTAGTAAAGTTTTCATGCAACAGCCTCCTATTTCAAACCTTGCAAAGGCAATGGCCCATTTTAGTCCCGATGATGTCATTTAGCCATTTTAGTCCCTATGATGTCATTTAGCCATTTTAGTCAAGATGATGTCATTTCGCCTTTTTTGGCCTGATGATGTCATGTAGCCTGCTTAGGTCAATAGTTACCTCACACACTAGGTAACAATAGGAACATTGGTGCCAAATGGTATATATGTGAGGCTTCAGAAAAATACCAGTTTCCCAGCTGGAATTACAACTCGGAGGTCGGTGTGAACGATATACACAGTTGGGAATCTTGTAATTCCAACTGGGAAACTCAGACTTTTCTGAAGACAACTATTTCTCCAACTTGGCGCTTCATTATATGCAAACATTTGAAAATGTAAACAGACACCTCACATCAGCCAAAGTCCAAGATTGAACTCTGCAAGGAGCAAGTACTGCCTTCTTACTTTCCCCGCCCACTCGTTTGACCGATTCAATCCGTGGACACGAAGGATGAAGGTGGGTGAGGAAAATAAGAAATGCAGTGCTTGCTCCTTACTCATGAAACCTCAATGAGGTGCTCTTGAGCAAAGAGCAAAGAGCCTTAATCCCAACTGCTCCAGTGGAGCCAGTGTGTTCATATATAATGAACCTGAAAAAGAGAAAAACAGAAGATTAGTAAAGTTTTCATGCAACAGCCTCCTATTTCAAACCTCACAAAGACAATGTTCCATTTTTTAGTCCCGATGATGTCATTTCGTCTTTTTAACCCTGATGATGTCATTTAGCCTTTTTAGTTCGGATGATGTCATACAGTATGCCTGCTTCCGTCCCTAGTTACCTCACAGGATTCTATCATGTCATACTTGTGACATCATAATACTGTGAGTCTAAAACCATGATGTCACATAAATCATCAGTTAAACAGTACATGACAATAAATGTGTACTCACACTAGGCCTGGTTGCCTACCGTACCGTTTAAGCGTACCGTACCCGGACACGGTACGGAGTGATCACACAAGGCAAACCAACCGGACTTCAGGAGTCAAACGTGCTCGGGCACGGTACAGATCACCAAGTGTGAGTATGTCCTTAGGGCCAATCAAACAATGCAGTGCAGCACTCAAATACTGAGTTAAATGCATGTTCATGGCATCAGACAGCTCAGGATGGTTGTATGATTGCAGAGTCCAAATTTGGACTTTGGCTGATGTGAGGTGTTTGTTTACATTTTCAACTGTTTGCATACAATGAAGCTCCAAGTTGGTGTTTAATGAGTAAAGAGCAAGGGCTGCCTTTTTAAATCCCCCACTCCTTAATCATTAAACACCGCTGAGGTGCTCTTGAGCAAACAGCCCTAATCTGAACTGCTCCAGTGGATCCAGTGTGAGATCACATATAATGAACCTGAAAAACAGAAAACAGAAGATTAGTAAAGTTTTCATGCAACAGCCTCCTATTTCAAACCTTGCAAAGACAATGTTCCATTTTAGTCCCGATGATGTCATTTAGCCATTTTAGTCATGATGATGTCATTTAGCCATTTTAGTCCCGATGATGTCATTTAGCCATTTTAGTAGCGATGATGTCATTTAGCCATTTTAGTCCCGATGATGTCATTTAGCCATTTTAGTCCTAATGATGTCATTTAGCCTTTTTTGGCCGGATGATGTCATGTAGCCTGCTTAGGTCACTAGTTTCCTCACACACTAGGTAACACTAGGAACATCAGTGCCAAATGGTATATATGGGAGGCTTCAGAAAAATACCAGTTTCCCAGCTGGAATTACAACTTGGAGGTTGATGTGAACGATATACACAGTTGGGAATCTTGTAATTCCAACTGGGAAACTGAGACTTTTCTGAAGGCACCAATTTCTCCAACTCGGCGCTTCATTATATGCAAACACTTGAAAATGTAAACAGACACCTCACATCAGCCAAAGTCCAAGATTGAGCTCTGCAAGGAGCAAGTACTGCCTTCTTACTTTCCCTGCCCACTTTTGACCGATTCAATCCCCCCGACACGAAGGATAAAGGTGGGTGGGGAAAGTAAGAAATGCAGTGCTTGCTCCTTAATCATTAAACACCGCTGAGGTGCTCTTGAGCAAAAAGCCTTGACCCCAACTGCTCCAATGGAGCCAGTGTGATATCACATATAATGAACCTGAAAAAGAGAAAACAGAAGATTAGTAAAGTTTTCATGCAACAGCCTCTTGTTTCAAACCTCGCAAAGGCAATGTTCCATTTTTGTCCCGATGATGTAATTTTGCCTTTTTAGTTCCGATGATGTCATATGCCTGCTTCGGTCCCACCTCACAGGATTCTATCATGTCATACTTGTGACATCATAATCCTGTGAGACTATAAATCATGATATCACATAAATCATCAGTACATGACAATAAGTGTGTACTCACACTAAGCCCGGTTGCCTACCATACCGGTTAAGCGTACCGTACCCGGGCACGGTACAGAGCCATCACACAAGTCAAACCAACCGGACTTCAGGGGTCAAACATGCTCGGGCACAGTACAGATCACCAAGTGTGAGTACGCCCTTAGGGCCACTCAAACAATGCAGCGCAGCACTCAAATACTGAGTTAAATACATGTTCATCTCATCAGACAGCTCAGGATGGTTGTATGATTGCAGAGTCCAACCATAGACTTTGGCTGATGTGAGGTGTTTGTTTACATTTTCAACTGTTTGCATACAATGAAGCTCCAAGTTGGTGTTTAATGAGTAAAGAGCAAGGGCTGCCTTTTTAAATCCCCCACTCCTTAATCATAAAACACCACTGAGGTGCTCTTGAGCAAACAGCCCTAACCTAACTGCTCCAGTGGATCCAGTGTGAGATCACATATAATCAACCTGAAAAAGAGAAAACAGAAGATTAGTAAAGTTTTCATGCAACAGCCTCCTATTTCAAACCTTGCAAAGGCAATGTTGCATTTTAGTCCCGATGATGTCATTTAGCCATTTTAGTCCTAATGATGTCATTTACCTTTTTTAGTCCCAATGATGTCATTTCGCCATTTTAGTCCCGATGATGTCATTTCGTCTTTTTTGGCCCTGATGATGTCATTTAGCCATTTTAGTCCCGATGATGTAATTTAGCCATTTTAGTCCTGATGATGTCATTTAGCCATTTTAGTAGCGATGATGTCATTTTGCCATTTTAGTCCCGATGATGTCATTTTGCCATTTTAGTCCCGATGATGTCATTTAGCCATTTTTGTCCCGATGATGTCATTTAGCCATTTTAGTAGCAATGATGTCATTCAGCCTTTTTTGGCCGTATGATGTCATGTAGCCTGATTACGTCACTAGTTACCTCACACACTAGGTAACAATAGGAACATACGTGCCAAATGGTATATATGGGAGGCTTCAGAAAAATACCAGTTTCCCAGCTGGAATTACAACTTGGAGGTCGGTGTGAACGATATACACAGTTGGGAATCTTGTAATTCCAACTGGGATACTCAGACTTTTCTGAAGGCACCGATTTCTCCAACTTGGCGCTTCATTATATGCAAATACTTGAAAATGTAAACAGACACCTCACATCAGCCAAAGTCCAAGATTGAACTCTGCAAGGAGCAAGCACTGCCTTCTTACTTTCCCCGCCCACTTGTGACCGATTCAGTCCCTGGACATGCAGGATAAAGGTGGGTGGGGAAAGTAAGAAGGCAGTGCTTGCTCCTTACTCATTAAACACCACTGAGGTGCTCTTGAGCAACCTTAACCCCAACTGCTCCAGTGGAGCCAGTGTGAGATCACATGTAATCAACCTGAAAAAGAGAAAATAGAAGATTAGTAAAGTTTTCATGCAACAGCCTCCTATTTCAAACCTTGCAAAGACAATGTTCCATTTTAGTCCCGATGATGTCATTTAGCCATTTTAGTCACAATGATGTCATCTGTTTAGGTCACTAGTTACATCACATAATTCTATGATGTCATAGTTGTGACATCATATAACTGAGATTATAAATAGTAACGTCACATAAATCTTCAGTGATGTCTAGAGTAACATTAAGAACTGCCTTGCTGACTGTATGAATGGATCCTGTTACATCTGACACTGCACAGATGTGGATGCAGTGAGATTAAATCCATGATTCACAAATAGATATAAGTTTCTTTACTGTAATGAAGACAGTTTTGTGCACTTAAAATGCAGTAATTTGACTTTGTATTAGATGTATTACAAATGTGCTTCTGCAATTTGAAGTTGTCCTCGAGTCAAGGAAGGAAGGAAGGAAGGGAGGAAGAAGGAAGGAAGAGAGAGAGGAAGGGAGAAAGAAGGAAGGAAGGGAGGGAGGAAGGAAGGAAGGAAATGAGGAAAGGAAGGAAGGTAGGAGGGAGGGAGGAAGGAAGGAAGGGAGGACATGAAAGAAGGAAGGTAGGGGGAGGAAAGAAAGAGAGAAGGAGGGAGGGAGGAAAGAAGGAAGGAAGGAAGGACAGAGGGAATGGAGGAAAGAAAGAAAGAGGAAGGAAAGAAAGAGAGAAGGAGGGAGGTAGGAAGGAAGGGAGGAAAGGAGGAACAGTCAAAACAGACGGGGTCAATTTGACCCGGGAGGACGACACAAAGATGTTAGAGGAAACTTTAAACGTTATACTTTTACATCATTAAATGTCTAATAAAACACTCTACCAGTCTCTTTGGTTCTGTAAAATATCCCGCTGCTCTTTTCATAAAGCAAACCTGCCCTAAAAAAAACAATCAAATTCACTGAGTCGACCTCCTGAACTGTATCAACGCTTCACGGCTTCACAACTTCTCCTGGTTGTGGTCTGAGCACAGAGGAAGGTATTACCTGGGTGAGATTGGATGAGATCCCCCCCCCCCCCCAACAGAGGGAAAAAACAGGTAAGAGATAAAGACATCAATCATTACCTCTTGGCAAAGCCCCACTCCTTTATATCTGTCGTCTTTCTGGTGTTCCTCCGTGTAAATATGATTCTTTTTTTTTTATGTGATAAAGAGGATTGAAATTGTTGCTCAGCTGGAACGCCAGGACTCCTGAGCTCTGTGTGTTATCTGCTTCAACGCTGTGATTCTGACACATACAGTATGTTGAGGGTGAGGCAGCCCAGATTTAAACCTCATGGGGCCCACATGGGCATGGTGGCTGGGAGATGTCCTCCTTTAAATCTAGAAAAGCAACAGTTGGCTGATATTTTACTAAAGTGAAAATAAATCCAATAAAAACTAGACAAGACAAAAGCTCAGTTCCATCTATCACCACCTGCTGGGTTTAATTAACATTCATCATAATGTTAAAGAGCTCATGTAGAGAAGCCAGAATTTAACTCACCTGCTGAAGTGGACTATTGTGTGGAAATAAAGATATGATACAGTTTAATAGTCTTTTAATATTCTTTATTACCTGTGTGGTCTATTTCATAATGCAGACCCTTCAGTGGATAGTAAAGCCATCAGCACCACTTAACAATGAGTCTACCCTTATAAAAGCTTTGTGAATGGTTTATAATTGACCTGTTAATTAGGTTGTGAACCCTTTCTGAATTATTCATAAGCTGTTATAACTAAAGAGTAACAGAGGCCAGTTGCCAAATAGTGATCCCACATTTATCTGTGTTGCTAAATCTCAGACTGGATTCTTAGTTTTGCATCTAATTATGAGCATTTATTTGAATTATTGAGTTGAGTACAGTTTTAACACTAAAAAGGAACCTTAGTGTAAAGTGTGTAGAACATATCACCATTTATTTATGAATTATTAACATTTATATCTCCTAAAAAAAGGGAGCCTTAGTGTAAAGTGTCATCATTTATCTCTTTGGGAGTTATAAATGTTAATAAGCCATTAATGAATGGTCATGTGTTTTACATTTAATAAGTCTCCTTTTAGCATCTATATCTTTATTTATAACTATAACCTATCTATAAATGCAGAAGTATAACTTACCTTCATCTTGCCAAATAGTGACCCTGCATTGATGCATGGGGAAATTATGTTCTAACTCATTTACAACTGTTAATTAATGGTTTATGAAGCGTTTACAATTTAATTAACCCTCCTGTTGTCCTTGAGTCAAGGAAGGAAGGGAGGAAGAAGGAAGGAAGGGAGGAAAGAAGAAGGAAGGAAGGGAGGAAGAAGGAAGGAAGGGAGGAAAGAAGAAGGAAGGAAGGGAGGAAGAAGGAAGGAAAGGAGGAAGGGAGGAAGGAAGAAGGAAGGAAAGGAGGGAGGAAGGAAGGAAGGGAAGAAGAAGGAAGGAAGGAAAGGATGAAGGAAGGAAGGAGGGAAGGATGGAATGGAGGAAAGGAGGGAGGAAGGAAGGACAGAGGAAAGAAGGAAGGTAGGAGGGAGGGAGGGAGGAAGGAAGAAGGAAGGAAAGGAGGGAGGAAGGAAGGAAGGAAGGAGGGAAGGAAGGAAAGGAGGAAAAAGGAAGGAAAGGAGGGAGGAAGAAAGGAAGGGAGGAAGAAAGGAAGGGAGGAAGGAAGGAAAGGAGGAAGGGAGGAGGGAAGGAAAGAAGGAGGGGGAAAGAAGGAAGGAGCCAGGGAGTGAGAAAGGAAAAGAGGAAGGTAGGAAAGAAGGACAGAAGAAAGAAGGAAGGGAGGAAGGAAGGAAAGAAGGAACAGTCATAACAGACGGGGCCAATTTGACCTGGGAGGACGACAGGATGGTTAAAACCTCCCTTACAACCATTTATAATCCTTTATGAGGGTAAAGTCTTATTGGAAAGTGGCACCGAGCCAACATCACTGGTCTAACCCAAATGTTTCACACTTGGCTCCTTAAAATAAGTCTGTCCTACTATCGATGTCTCACACTCCAGAGACGGAGAGAGGGCTGAGTGCTGCTGAAACGCTGCCAGGTGCTTCTACTGTAATAATATTGTGAATCACTTTAACACAGACGAGCTGGCGTGGTTTTACAGCCATGAGAGGGAATATAGAATATAGGGCAGGGAAGGAAGGAAGAAGGAAGGAAGGAAAGGAGGGAGGAAGGAAGGGAGGAAGGAAGGAAGGAAGGAAAGGAGGAAGGAAGGAAAGAAGGAAGGAGTGAGGGAGGGAGAAATGAAAAGAGGAAGGAAGGACAGAGGAAAGAAGGAAAGGAGCAAGGGAGGAAGGAAAGGAGCAAGGGAGGAAAAAAAACACATTTTGTGTTCTTATATTAGCCTGATGAATTTAATGAGGAGGTGAAAGCTTGTCAGATTGAATCAGTACTATAATCATCTCCATATAAAGCCGATTGTGTACAAATTCAGCTCGTTTTTTAATGCCGAATTGGTCGCCAGCAGCTGATTGAATTTCTGTCAGACTTGTTATCATTTCAGGTGCACCTGATTGATCACCTGATTGATCACCTCAACGAACAACGATCTGGCTTTCAGACAATTGATTGGATTTGTAGCAGGTCTAAAATAAAACTTTTCAACGTCCAATTTCCCACATTTCAGCAGAAAGTTACCATAATTTAAATCCTGTATCGAAGGTTGTAGTTTGTAAGTGAGTCTCTGAGTTTTTACAGTGTGAAAAGGTCTCTGAGTTTTTACAGTGTGAAAAGTTCAACTAACGAGTTATTTCATCATCACAGTGAAGCTCCATCTATCAGTCACATCCAGGCGGGGAGCTCTGGTCCTCTGAAATGAGGCCAACGAGTAACTTAAAACTGCATTCTATCAAAAGGCCACCAGGGGGCGACCGTTTTGGTGTCAAAAGGACTTCCGTCTCTATACAAGTCAATGGAGAATTCACCAACTTCTCACTTGATTTCTAACCTCAGTAAACGTTTTCAAGATGTGTTTATGGTCTCAATCGCTAGTTTAAAGCCTTCTTCAATGCAGTATGATGTTCATTTGGGACATTTTGGCCTCCTGATTTTACATGTGATGATAAAGCAGGGTATGCATTAGGGCGTGGCTACGTCGTGATTGACAGGTTGATTGGTTCACAGGTTCAGGAGGGCGCCTCATGCTCCTCCTGATGCCCATATAAGTAGAATCCTGTTTTTATTTTTCCCAGCATGCACCTGAAATGTTCAAGATGGTGCTGCTCAGATCCGATACTATTGGCCTCCGAGCAGCAGTCCACAAACCAATGGGTGACAATGGTCCATTATATATACAGTCTATGATCACATCCCATCCAGACTTTCTAACGTTCGTGCTTGGACTCACTTTAGTTCCTGTTTTATTGTGAAATGCTCCCCTTGTGTTTTTGTTACGTCTTTACTTCCTGTGTTTTCCCGCCTCAGTTGATTACCTCATGTGTTTCACCTGTGTTTCCTTTTACTCACCTGTGTTTAATTCGTAATCATCCTCTGTGTGTTTAAGTCTAGTCTACGGTTCAATCCTTATCGAGTCATCTGATCCTGTTCTGTCCTGCAATGTGTCTTCTTGAACATCTTCCAATGTGTAATTTATTTTACATGGGCGCAACCTACGTACTCATCCCACAATGCATGTTCCTTACAGATGTGGCTCCATTTAAAAGGTAAATAAAAAAGCTTTCCAACGGTATAAGATTTATATCCAAGAAGCTTTGTTACAACAAAGAAATACTCTACCAAACACAGAGTTCCTTACTTTTTGTGCTGTGTTTAGTTCTCATGTTTTATGTAACATTGGACCATAATATAGTGTTTTTATATAGTTGTATTAATATATAGAATAAACTCTCTCTGCTCTATGAAACTTCATTAAAGACGGTATGTAAGGGGGTTAAACCTCATGTTTGTATTAACCCTCCTGTTGTTTTTATATCAGAAATATGGATTTATTTCATCTAATTGCCTGAAAATCAGATGAATGGTTCCTTACTACATTCTTAACAAGTATAATCATCTTTACTTTAATTAAATTGGGTGATTATTTGTATTTTATACTTTATAAAAACAGTCAAACCAGACAAATGGGTCAATTTTAACCCAGAAAGACAGGAAAGGTGTGATTAAGTGCTGTTATTCATATATTATAAATGGTTTGTATCCTCACTAAACTTTGTGACATATACCAGTTTGTGATAATCCATCGACATATTTTCATCTGAACTTAATTAATATATAAAATAATTCATGATTTCTGCACTCAAAAATTAGGTATAATCTAATTTAAATGAGGCCTATTGACCATAATTTCTTGTAAGTTCAATAAAATAACATTTCCATCATTATTGCTATGTTATATTTTCATGTCTGAGGTAAAATAGGACATGATATTGTGTGATAGGAGATGTTTAGTGGTGTAAAAGCTAAAAAATACACTCTCTCTGCTCTCTGAGACATGAATCAAGGTTTAATCACATTTATTGATCAGTCAGATCCACTATTGATGTTTTTAAACACATCTGTGCTTCATAGTTTGGTATAAACACTTTTTATGAGGGGAACAAACTGAAGGTAGAATATGAACAGTATGTAAAGGGTTAAATGTGAGTGTATGGGGGGGGGGGGGGAATAAAGTTGACATGCACAATATCCTCAAGTTTCAGTCAATTTCTTACATTTTATTACTGTTGCACCATTTATACAAGTACATATAATTTTGAATGCATCAATTTTCCATATCATCTTTTTGTTGGTTTGAATGAGCGTGTGTGTGTGTGTGTGTGTGTGTGTGTGGAGATAGCGGTGTGGTGAAACATGGGGGATGAAAATATCAACTGTAGTTGTCATGAATGCAGACTTGAGATTTTTTTTTTATTCATTTTTTAACGTTTTTTTCCACTTGACCAAAAAGACAGGACTACAGGTTCACCCAACCACGGACATGCAATTTACTGAGTCAAGAGAGGAAGAAAAGAAAAATAACAACAACAACAAAAAAAACCCAGAAAAACAAGTGACACACAACGCTGCTCGAGTGTTTGTTTCTGCTACGGTTTGAAAAGTGCTGCGAGGACAACGTTGTGTGTCAGTTGGATTCAAAAGAAGAAAAAAGAAAAGTTGGCGAATGGATGACTGAGGTGAGTAAATATACACATGTAATCCTACTTATGTGCAGATGTGGGACGCACATTTAGTCGACTACTGTCAGGTTTTAATTAGAGGTGCTGGTTCAATATGTAGTGGGTTCATTTATACGCTAAGATCATAAGATATTACATCATTTCTTTCCTTCTTTTTCTTCCTTCGTTCCTTCTTATCCAAAAGTATGAAAATCCTCAAAACTGGAAATATGAGGTATTTTCGGTACTTTCTACTTTTACAAATAACTTTTTTTCTTTCTTTCTGATCCAAAAACATGAAAATCCCCAAAACTGGAGATATGAAGTGTTTACTTCATGGTATGTACTTTCACTTTGGATACTTTCTAGCAGTACAACCTTCTTTCTTTCTTTCTTTCTTTCTTTCTTTCTTTCTTTCTTTCTTTCTTTCTTTCTTTCTTTCTTTCTTTCTATCTTTCTTTCAGCTGATCTAAAAGCACGATAAAAAACATCTTCCTCGCTATCAGTACTTCCTCATCTTCCTTTGGCTAAAAGTTTCATCCCTCAAAATGTGAACGCAGTACTTTAACTTACAATTAAAAGTATTTTCTCACAGTAATATTGCTACTTGAGTAATTAGTTTTGTTGTTTTCCACCGCTGCATATATGTAAATACATGTGATATAATACTTCTGAAACGTAATAAAGGAAAATGCATGATGGGTGAAAATGACCAAATCAGAGGCTCCCTTTCGTGTGCAAGGCTTTCCCATCCCGTAATGATAGCGTGGCATAACGTTGCCATAGAAACGTGGGCCGAAGTTGATCGAGTAGGCTGCTGACGGCTGATTATCTGATCGTTCGTAGAAATCCGCCCTCTTGCCCTGCAGCTGCTCTCAGCCAAAGAGAGAGAGAGAGAGAGAGGATCCCACCTCCATAACGGGATCAGACTGCTGATAACTGAGAGCCAATCAGAGAAAAGCAGACCTGGGCCAATCAGGAAACACCTGGAGATGATCTGATACCAAACTGTTGAGGTTTGCTCCACAGGACGGATGCTTAACTGAAGCTCCTGTCTTTAAACTGTCACTTTAAACTAGTAGGAAAGTGTTTAATTGGAATAATTTAACTTTTCCAACATTAATCTGTTATCGAGCCAAGTATTTAACTACTGCTGCTGCTCATAAACTTACCAGACAAAGTGAAGAAAATTGACATTTAATGCTTTAAACCCCAAATGGGAAAAGTCATTTTGTATCACCGGTATCTGTGATTCTTCTTTTCTTTACTCTTAAAGAAACCACCGTCCAGTACATCAATACATTTGCTACTTGAGTAGATTTTCCTGCTAATCTTTGACTTAAGTTGAGTGTTTTACTTTTCCTAAATTGAAGGTTTGCTTCCTTTTTGTTTTCAGCAACATGAACCAGAAACTGGAGACAATAAGGAGGAACGTGCTCGAGCGTCAGTTTAGTCTATTAGCCACAATCTGACGATGCATTAAAACGTCACCAATTTGGTATAACGCCTGTTTAACCCAGGTCAGCAGTAGATATGTCATTTAAAATGAACAAAAAAAAGAACGTATTATCTGTAAAATCTCATCAAATTTGGACGGAGGATCGGAGATTTCCATCAGACTTTTTAAGAACGCTGCGGGGATCTGTTCAGCGAGTCGTTGCAGATGTTATAAGTGTATTAAAAATGTTAAAAAACCTCTTAGTTCACTTACAATATACCTAAGGGTTTCAGTACAAAATCTAGAAGTTTATCTGAAAAATTCCTATGACTGTTTTTATGCGTCTAAGAATGTATTTTGTTCTGCAACGCCAGCCGTTTTCAACCTCGGAGATGTCTTAGAAAGCCTGACTATTCTCAATTTAATCTCCCTTTTTAAAGGTTCTTCACAGATTGGGCTATTTTGGGGGAAAAAAGAGGGAAAAGGAGGGTAGCAAAACAACCCAACAATACCAAAAAAAAAAAGCCAAAAGAGGGGTTAGGAGAACCGCAATTCAACGGCACCAAAGTATCTGGAGGTACTAGACCGAAGCCGAGAACACGACACTCTGAAGAGGAGGATGAGTTGACGGAGGAGAGCTGAAGAGTGGACAGACTCAATGGACGTCCAGCTGGTTAAAGAGATTTCCGAAAAAAACCCTCCTCCCTCCTCCCTTAACCCCTTCCTCCTTCCCGAAGTTTCCCCAAAATGTAGTTTTTCTGACATCCACAGAGCAGAAGGTGCAGGTGAATGTATGAGAGCGGGACCGACAGAAGTCCGATGGCGGTGACTTCTGCAGGGAGCCGAGATGGGAGTCAGATTAAACTTTCTCAAACCATAATGAGGGGAGAGGGATGATGGATGTGGAATGGCGAGGCGTATGGCCGACACAGACTCGTATCAAAGTTCAAATACTACAGCAGAAAAAAATAGAATAAAACATAACAATAATAATAGCAATAATCATCTGCAGCTGTGGGAAACTTCTCCAGGTGGTTGCTCCAGTCCTCCTTATTCAACAAATCATCATCATCATTACAATTATTATTATTATTGTTATTATTATCATAATATGGGTGGGCTAGTTAATTTTAATTTTTTTTAAATCTTCATCGTCGTTGAGTTAGGTACTTTATTTTTTATTTTTTCATTTCCGAAAAGAAGCTGTCCATTAATCTTGAACTGCTACGGTTTGATCCTTGCTTGGTGCCTCTGTGGCGTTCGCCTCCTTGGCCGGAGGTTCGGCGGCTGGTGTTGAACTAGGGGCAGCGGCGGCTTCCTTCGCTGGTGCGGGAGCTGCTGCTGCCGCCGCCGCCGCCTCTGTGGGCTTGGGGTCAGGGGAGGCAGCGGGGGCCGCCTCGGCTTTGGCTGCTGGTGCCGCGGGGGCCTCAGTCTTTTTGGCGTCGGCCTCATCTTTGCTCTCGGCCGCCGCAGCCTTGGTCTCCGGCTCCTTGGCGGCGGGGGCCGACTCTTTGGCCGGGGCGGGGGCAGCTGGTTTCTCCTCAGCCTTTTGGGGCTCGGCGCTCTTGGGCGCCTCCGTTTTCGGCTCGGCGTTGGCGGCAGGTTTCTCGGGCTCCTTTGCTGCAGGAGCGGCGTCCTTCTCCTCCTCTTTGGGCGCTGCAGCGTCTGCCGCCGGCGCCTCCTTGGCCGCCGTGTCGTTTGCTACCTCTTTAGCATCGGTGGCAGCCGGGGCCTCGTCCTTGTTGTCCTTCGGTGCTTCGCTTTCCTCCGGAGAGGCCCCCTCCGCTTTGGCATCCTTGTCTTTGGCCTTGTCATCGTTTACGTTGTATCCCTTCTTCTTTTTGCTGAGCTTGCCTCCCATTTTGGATCTCTGGCCTCTGAAACAGAAGAAGGAGAAAAAAAGAGAAATGAATATTGGTATTATGGAAACCATAAAGTAGCACATCCCATAAAAAGAACACTAAATATGAGCAGGAATCTCAAATGACAGAGTGAGAGAAGATGTTTCGGATACATTGCTGTAGACTAGTTTCTCTTTGTGGTGCAAGGTGATCGATTTATTACATCAGGAGCTTTTATGTTTGAGCCACAAAAGTGTAAAATCTGACAAGTCTGCCTAAGATTTCAAAAGGAAGATCAATAGTAGGAAAAAAGCCAAGTATTCACACAAACATATTTGAGGTGTAATCACTCAACCTAAACCTCCTTAGAGAGCCTCCTCACATGATATTTCCTCTCTCAGATCAGACAAAGCTTATCTAACCATGACGAACGCCACAGAGAGAGAGAGAGAGAGAGAGAGAGAGAGAGAGAGAGTAACTGAGTAAAAACACTAACAGTCAATAGAAACAGTGATGCTCATCTTGAGGAAGATCCTAAAACCTTTTAGAGTAGAAACACAAGTATCAGAAAGAGACTCTCGGCACATCTTGTTTCTCACCTTTCAGATCAAGAATATCTAAATTGAGATGCCCCAAGAGCAAGAGGAAATTAAAATATCTGTTACTGAGACAAATAGCCTTTTAAGTTCCTCAAAAGTTCTGCAGAAGCTGAAGCTAAAGGATTTTCCACAGCTTTGGCAGATGGTACGACTACATTTGAATACTTTCCACATGGTAGTCGTGCAGAGAATTGGATAAAACTCAGATCTTCATGTTCAAAAGTTCACTGAACACCTTGTCCAATGACTAACATATAACATTTGTAGGTTTGTTTTCCTTTCTAGAGAAGAATATTAAAATGTGGACACTCGTTCGTGACTCTTCTCTGATCATAACAGCCGCTATCCAGCTCTCGCTTCTTCCAGGACCGAAAATATTACTTCTGTATGTAATCTGCATTCACCCAAAGGTTCTTTTCATTTTAATTAAATTAGATTTTCTCATTCACTGCATGGGGTATTAGTGATGGAGATGATTTTGGTTTAATTCGTCAAGGTTTATTTGATTTCTGCCCAACCCCAAGAAAGGAAAGAAAGGAAAGAAAGAAAACTGACTTTTATATCATACATATCGACAAATATCATTGGAAAATCTGTGGAGATAAACCAAAACTGTCTGCATTGGTAGAACTGCTGCTGCAACCATCTTGCTGCTGATTTTAACTATGTATTATATCACCCTGGGGCATGATGTAATGCCTCTCTGTCTGTAAAATGTTATTTCTCTGACAGTACACTGCACTGCTCACTTTACCTCTTATTTCTTACTTTATTGGCTTATTTATTTATTGACTGATTATGCCTATTGTGTAGATCTGAGTACAGCATTTCTTTCTCTTTCATGTATCTACAGGACTGCAGAATCAACCGAGGTTCAGCCTGGACTAACAACGAGATATGTGAGCTTCAGGTTGTCAGTCCCATCCAAGACACATCTGATCAGTGAGTGGACTAAATGCTCTCTTGTGATACCCTTTAGTGATACATTTCGGTGCGCTTTAATGTGTGTGAAAAGAAACCGAACCAAGCAGAAGACGAGTTTACCGACTCATCCACTGATTCAGATCACAGAAAATGAACCAAACGAACCCTGAGATTGCATTTTATGACACGTTACTAAGGAGTGTAGGTTTATCATCATTGAGCAGGTACTGTAGATAACAGTGTGTGTAGGCAGGCTGAACACACACACACACACACACACACACACACACACACACACACCTGCAGATTCCTGGCTGGCTCACAGCAGAAGCACCATCTGTCTGCTCGATGGGGGAGAGGACTTCAATACCACAACAAATCAGGCTTATTAGGAGCAAAGACTCGAGAGCAGCTCGAATTTGTTGTTTAAAATATTAAATCTGAATGTTGGCGGTTAGAAAATGCCAAGAAAAAAAAGCTTGGCTCAGTTAATCTGCTTGTTAGAAAAACACAGAAAAAAGTGCTGTTTACGTTTCAAATAGCTTCATTTCTAACTTTGACAGTATTATGACAAAGAAATACTAGTTATTTATCTACCTATTTACTGCCCTAATTTAATGTTTTCAGCACTTGAATCCAAAGCAGCATCTAAATACTCCAAGTTACACACAATCATAGGTCTCAAATCTGATTATGTCTAAATATAAACTTGAAAACCTGATTAACCTAACTCAATTTGATTCTTAATTGTTGTTATCTTGCATTTTGAATTTGAGACTTTTTTGTAATGAAATATGCTGTTTTAAAATAAAGCATTTCCTTTTTATTTGAGGATATCTAATGTTCTACAGACATCATTTTGTCAGGGCCGTTTCACAGGTAATAACTATATTTTGGAAAGAAAATGTTTTAAAAAATGTCCTCAAAACAAACTTAAAGTTGTTTTTGAAGAGGTTTTACTTGATTGCTATATTCCACGGACACTACAGCAGCAAGGTTTTGAGTTTTTTTTCATTTCAAAATGTTTTTAGCTGAAAAAATAGAAAAGAAATGGAATTCAATCTCAATTAAGTCTCATTATTTTGCACATCACACACTTTACATGTCCTAAAATTGTGGCCCAGTTCCCTGATATATTTGTAAAAAAGGTCAAGATAAAGGAGCAATCCACACATTTCTCATTTGGTATCTAGTCATATAAATATTTTAGGTTTATATCTATTAACTATATTTAGAAAAACTGCTGTTGAATTCTCTGAATGTAATATGAATAAAAACCCTTTCAACCAAAGACCAATAAATTAAGCTTTTATACAATCTGATGACAGTGGGGTTTGTAGAGCTTTCCAGATGATGAAGTTGTTGTTTAATTAATTCAAAATCTAATTTTCTACACCAACAAAACTGTATGTGCCTCTCTCAAAAAATAGTGCGAACTGGCCCTTTAAGTGGCTGAAACAGGTGTAAAAATCTTTATAAAATTAACTTCATCTTCCTTCTTTAATCATATAGTTGATGATTTGATGATTAAACCATGATTATCTATTTGTTCTGTTACCTGGAGACTGAAATCTGTCAAAAGGATTCAAACTTGACCTTTTTCCTCCCAAACAAACCCAAACAAACCTCTGAGACTCTCTGCTGGCTACTCACAGATTCTCCCTGAATGGGACCGAGCCGGCGGTGAATCCACTCAAAATGCTAATCACCTCGTCGCCACTGACTGAATTACTCCACTATTCATGCAAAACTCCCCCTGAATGTCCGACGGTCGGTATCTGCCAGGGCCGCCGTTCCTGCCGCAGCTTTATACGGGCGACAATGGACGTCTCTCTGCAACATCACATCATTTGGCTCCCAGTACAATGACTCACAATCATTTGGCGGAGGGGGGACAATGGCTCCTTTTCAACCAAAGGCACGCTTACTCGCTGCTGGGCGTGTGGTTTTACTGTTTGAAGAGTCGGAGGCAGGGCCGAGACAACCTGGAGAAAACGCTCCGGGTCGAAATAAAAGACTAATTTAACCTGCAGTCTGCAGTAAGGGAAGCACACGAGGAAGGAAGTCTGATGTGCCAGCTGTGAACTTGCATCATCGTGTCATGTGGATGATGATGATAAGATTGCCAAGTTTAGAGTAGACGTTTAGCAAACACTCCTACACAAAGGAAGGGTGTCAAACGTCTCATAATGAGTCCAACAGCAGTGCGGTTTTACATTCCTTTACATATCTTGAAAGAGTTCAGGAAAAAGTGAAACCTACAGAAGTAATACAACAACAGGCCAGTCAGATAATGTCTAAACTCCCTCAGAATTAGGTGTTGAAGAGCTGCCCTTCATTTACTATAAAAGCACCTGAAGCACTTTGAGCTGCATTTATTGTATGAAAGGCGTTATAGAAAAAAGTTACTATTATTATTGTAGTTTCCTTTTGAAGAAAAAGTCAACTTAAGTGTAAAATGAATGTAAAAAAAACACGACAATACCAAGAGTGGATAAAATTAGTATGTTGAAAATAAGTTATGAATTCAAATTTGAGACAAATTAAGAAAATAATGACAAATTTGACAAATATTAGTCAATAAATTCAGTATTTTTATGTTTTATTTGTTTTTACGTTGTTTTTTTCCCTTGACAAGCGCCCCCTGGTGGTTTTGTGAATAATGACTCTTATTTCTCAGAAAAAAAAGCAGCAGTATTGTGATGTTGGATGTATAGAAATGTCAGATTTTGACACACAAAAGTGGATAAAAGATGATTATGTTGAAAATAATTCATGAAAACTAAGATTAATTGAAGAGACTCCTCTCAAGTACCACCGAGACCCCCTCAGCACTGGAAGCTCATGACCCCCAAACAACTTTCATTTTATTCTGATTGGATAATGCTGCTGTCAGGTAGAAACCTTGTAACTCACATATTTAGACATTTTGGACATACAAGGTTTCTGACAGTGACCATAATTATCAACATCAAGAGAAAAGGGTCGAGCTTTGTGTCGTATTTCTGTAGAGCCAAACATTGAGGGTCTCCCATCATTGAGGGGTCCCTTTCTACTAAAGGATTTGCCCAGATTTCCTGTTTGGTAGATTTGGCCGTGATGTTGGATGTATAAAAATGTTGAGAGTCAGATTTTTTTACATTGCATCTCCTTCCAGTAAAAACAACAACAAAAATAACTAGTGGATTAAAGACGATTATGTTGAAAAGAAGTCATGAATTTAAATTTGAGACAATTTAAGAGCCTCTGCTCGTCAGAAAAAATGACAAGTTAGACAAATATTGCTCAAATACCTGCAGTATTTTTACATGTCTTTGTTTTTACTTTATTTTCTTGGCAAGCGCCCCCTTGTGGTTTTTGTGAATAATGACTCTTATTTTTACAAAGAAAAAAAAAAGGTAGCACTATGGTGACGTCACGGCATCGCAAAAAGATGTTGGGTTGGATGATTTTACATTTTGACACCTGAGAACAGTTTTTTTTCACATTGCATCTCCTTCCAGCACTAAATGTCTTCTTTTAACCACTTTTAACCCAACCTTTAAGTAGCTGTTCTTGCCTAACCGTAACCGAACCCCAGCAATAGATGTGACAGATGAAATGAAAACATCGTCAAACAACCTTATTTTATGATTTTTACATGAGGACTTGTTGCAAATGATCAGCTGAAGTAGACTTTAAACCACCGATACTCCTCTAAGGATCTGTGCTGACATTGTTTTTTAAAAGCAGTCTTTATGCAGACCTCAGTGAAAACTCGATGCACCTCATTTATTTCTCTCTCTCTCTTATTTAACACCACCTGCGTTTCTTTCTCCTGTTTTTTTCCCCATAGTGTTCAGCAGTTGCCTCCTTTAACCACCGACTCTCCTCCAACAATCCTTCAACCTCGGCTAAGCTGCTGACTTAACGAAACACCTGATTGATCACTCGCTGAAGAAGAAGAAGAAGAAGAAGCAGAAGAAGAAGAAAGTATTTATACAACATTATTAATCGACTATCAAATTCTTGTCTGGCCAGTCGAAAAAGGTGGCAAAGCGATTTAAGATGAGGAAAAATCCCAGAAGGAACAGATGGATGATTCTTCCTCTTTCGCTGTTTTTTTTTCTCAAACTCTCACCATCTCTGGCGATTCATCTGTCACACCCACAAGCCTCCACCTCTCTCCCCTCCCCCCCTCCCCATCTACCTACCGCCCACTTTCTCCTCTCGGCGGTAATCCCTCCATCATCAGTCCTGCCTCTCCTCTCCTCTCCTCTCTTCTCCATGTCTCTGCTGTCTTGTCTTGCTTCACCTGCAGTGTTTTCTTGTCCTAAGTGTGTAATTTCAGTCGTCTCAGTTGCTTCTCCTGTCTGCTCTGCGGCCGGTGTCTCAGCTTTATGTTTTTTTTTTGGCACATCTAAATTAGACTTTCCCTCCTGGGATTATTTTTCTCTTCACTGTTTCAGTCTCTAGATACACCTTTACTCTCTCTCTTTTCTCTCTCTGCTCGAGCCCTCTTCTTTCTATAGCAGCTGCACAAACCCCAATTAAAGCTGCAACAAATGACTATGTATGTAAATCTGAAACAGGCGACTTGCAGTGAAAAACCTTCATTCCCAGCTCGCCTCTTCTCTATGAAGCTTTGTAGCATCTTTCAGCTCATTATTTTGGTTTTATTGGTCTCATTAAACTTGATTTCAGCAGTGATCAGCAAAAAAACAAGCTCAGAAAAACTCACAGTGCCCAACCAGTCCCTAAAAGTAATTTGAGCACCTCCAGCCAAACACTGTTCCCAGAAACTGGTGGAGGCCAAACCGAAGCCAAAAGGAAATAGAGTAAATTTGACTTGCATTCATCAGATGGACACAAACATGATGAATGTTGCTCAGTGTGGTCTGATAATATGTCAATGTTTAGTTGATTATGGTTCATCATTAACAGCTGCTTTAACCTTTGTGTCGTCCTCCCGGGTCAACTTGACCCCGTCTGTTTTAACTGTTCCTTCTTTCCTCCCTTCATTCTTTCCTTCCTCCATCCCCCTTTCTTCCTTCCTTCTGTCCTTCCTTCATTCCTCCCTCCTTCTTTCCTTCCTTCCTTTCCTTCCTCCCTCCTACCTTCCTTCCTTTCCTTCCTTTCCTTCCTTCTTTCCTCCCTCCCTCCCTCCTACCTTCCTTCCTTCTTTCCTCCGTCCTTCCTTCCTTTCCTTCCTCCCTCTTACCTTCCTTCCTTCCTTCTTTCCTCTGTCCTTCCTTCCTTTCCTTCCTCCCTCCTTCCTCCCTTCCTTCCTTCCTTCCATTTTTTACCTGATAGCAACAAAAGCTCATAATATGTTTCAGCTATAGATGAATAAAGGAAATTGAAATCTTGAAAACACATTTTCTCTGCCAGATGTGGCAAGTTGAGGCTCAAAATACTGATGCTCTTATGTTTTAACCACTTTGCTGCTGCAGTCAGGACAAACGCATTGCAGCATTGTTGGAGAAAAGAGCCTCAAAGAGCTAAAAACACAAGATATCTCTATTAATAAACAACCTCTAACCTCAAGCCTACAGTGAATGTATGTAAAAATGCTTCCTGTAAGTCAACACTCAGGGCTTAAACCTTTCACTAAATGCTTTGTTTGCAATGTTACCTCCACTTCCTCCTCGTGATGACCTCAGTTTGTGGTTTTAACTGTAAATCATGTGAAATATATGTGAAAGAATCTAATCATAGACCTGGAAATGTGCATGATATGTCTTTAAAACAATGCATTTTAGCAGTTGTAGTTGACTTTACTGTTTAAGTTCCAAGTTTGACCGAAAATCCCATCTTTTAAATATAGGTGTTATGTATAGTTTGTCATTTCCAGCTCAGACTGTGAACTTCTTTGTGTTGTCAGCTTTGGAGAAGAATGTGTAAATAATCCTGATTAAAGATATTGTATTTCTCTCTTTAATTAATCTCTGCTTTCTTTCTCTCTGCACATTTGTCACTGGTCAGATTTTTAATCCCTCTCTCCTGTCCCTCTGGTCAGGCAGATGGAGGTCTCCAGGAGGTCCTGGGGGGTCAGGGTAAATCCCCGCCCCCCCTCGGAGCAACCGGTGAGCCCAGCCTGGCAGGTTCTGTGTTCCTGCCATCCAAGATGACACGTTAAAGGTTAAAGCTGTCACCACCCGACTCCCCGTCCCGCTCGGACAAGCTCGCTGCGCCTCCGTGTCCGATGGAAAATCTAGTTGACGGCAGAAAGCAGGAAAAAGCTGCAGGAACGCTAATGACAGTTTGGTTTCGGGAGCGAGGAACCGGATCAGGAAGCTTATTTTAGATCTTGTCATGAAAAGCTATTTTTCGTCCAACATTTGCATAACATAACATAAAGCACTCACTGAGGCTCTTATTCTGTCTGCTGGGACTTGAAATGCGGGAAAAAAACCTTTCAAGTTACCTGGTGTCTCATATTCACAATTCACACATAGAAGAAGACTCACATATTCAACTTATTCTGAACCTACTGTTGGATCTTGTTTTGCATTTTGTCTCTCTACTAACTTTTACAGTTTTAATGTACACTTATGTAATAGTCTTTATCTTCTTTTGTTTTTTCTCATTTTAACTAATTTAAAAATGAGCCAACTGAAGCACACACAACACAAGCCACAAAGAGGAAGTGATGATAAATGATTCATCGGCTGGCTGACAGTTCTGACAAATGATTAATTGTTAATGGCTTGTTTTACATCATAAAAGTCAGAAATTCACTGGAACCAGCTTCTCAAACATTGTCCATGATAGTAAACTCAACTTATTTGTGTGTTTTTCATTGTTGGTCAGACAAAACAAGTCATCTGAATATGTTAATCGAGGCTTCTGGGAATATTTGTCACCATTTTTCACTATTTTCTGGCATTTTACACACTGAACAATCATTTACTAAACTTATTAACTCTGCTAGGACATCGGTGTTTTCCTATAATCAGGAAGATCTTGTGTTGGAGTCTCCAATTGTCCTTTTTGGAAGACATTTTCATGAAGAATTGACAGAAAACTACTTTTTCATTATAGGCGGACAAACTTCAAAGACTTTCTCCTCTACTTTTGTATCAGTAGGAGTATTTTGCAAGAACATTTCAGAGCTTTAGTTTCTGGAAATGATCTTATTTATGCATACAGTATGTGGTTTAGGAGCCATTTTAATTTGATGTCATTTTAGGTGGAAGAGGTTAAAGATGACTATCAGACCTACTGATAATGAAAATAATGGTTGGTTTCATTCCCACAGTACTGCTATAATGGAATAATATGACCTCACTGTTGATATTGGCCTTTAAAACATCCACTTAACTCGAAATTCAAACATCTAAAAATACGATTTTTCTTCCCAGTTCCTCAAAACGTTCAAATTTCAGGCGATACACGATTTTTCACCGGTCGCTGAGAGCTGAAAGTATCCCCACTTGTGTTCAAGCCGGCGGCTAAAAACAACAGAGTTTCTCCTCTTGTGTCACACTGACCTCTGTTATCAGTCTGCTCCTGAGCTGATTTACAGCCACAACACAACAAACGGCTTCAGACGAGCTGCTGGAGATTCAGACTGTCAGTGAGTCAGTGCTCCACTCGACCTGAGTGACACAGCAGCTGTGGCTTTTGTCTGTCCCGATAAGTTTTATGCATCTTTATTAGCCTCCTGCAACCCTGCTTCCTCATACATTACATTTTGGGTTTGCTGGACCTTATACTTCATTCTGCTTAACTTTGACCTGTTGACCTCGTTCGTACATCCTTTGTTGTGCCACCTAGTGGTCGCAAAAGCACAATGCAGTGTAATAATCAGTGTAAAAATTAGATGGCATGGATCTTGGCCAAGGCAATTAACAGCCAATCCCCAGTTAAAAGTGGACCAGGTACAAAAGATTATCAAATTTCATAATTGAAACTTGTTTATTTATGCTAAATAATGTTTGTAGTTTGATATGCTGTACAAATCTCTACAGATTAGACTAATTTTAGCAACAGCAACAAGCTACGACACTGCTTACCACACTCGTTTGAGGACATAAGGACTTTATTATCATTAGTACAAAGGAAAGGTGTAAATGTGAATTTGCAAAGACTTAACCTTCTGCAACCCTGCATCCTCATATGTGGACATTACATTTTGGGTTTGCTGGACCTTATATTTCATTCTGCTGAACTTTGATCTGTCCTCGTTCGCACACACTTTTTTGTGCCACCTAGTGGTCGCAAAAGCACAATGCAGTATAAAATCCAATTGGCAGGCATATTGCCCAAGTCAATTAACAAAATGGACCAGGTACAAAATCTTATCAAATTTTATGGTTGAAACTTGTTAATTTATGTTTAATAATGTTTGTAGTTTGATACAAATTTGACTAATTTTAGCAATAACAACAAGCTACCACACTGTGACTCATTTGAGGATGTTGGGATCTTATTATCATTCGTGCAAAGAGAAGATGTAAATGTTTTATGCACTGATAAAATAATTGTGTTATACAGTAAAATAAACCCAGCTCCTGCTAATCTCAAATATCTAGGATAAATTAAAAATGCATACCAAACAAAAGCTCAGGTCTCAGGAGGTTAGAAGGTGCCACAAAATCAACAGAATCATCAAAACAGATCAAAATGAGCTTCCGATTTCAACCCTCGATGATTCTCATATCGTTACACTGAAACTGGAACTTCAAGTAGCTGCACACAGTCGACTGTTGCTCTACAAGGAATAGTTCTTAGTAATATATAACCTAAAACCAGCGAGTGTGCTCCTACATGAATGTAACTACAAGCATAATTTATAACCCAGGCCCGAGCACTTCCTCTCTCGCTGCCATCCAGCTGGCTGATTTAAGGCGAGTCTGCTCACCAAACGAGTGCAGGGAGCTGAGCGGACAGGCTGGGAAACTGGAGCAGAAAATCTGGTCCAATCACACACACACACACACATACACACACACACACACACACACAAATAAAAAAAAAACCTCACACCGACACTGAGTTTGAAGGAAAAAGGGAAGAGCAGAGGATGCCGGGAGTTGGGTGTCTGATCTGAGATGTTCAAGTATCCGAAATGACAGATTGGACTCCATGACGAAGGTTTAAAAGGAGGCAAGATTCTCACATTGTGCTGGTATGATTTTTCCCACAGCAATGCGCTATTTTAAATCTCAGCGCTCCGAAAGCTTGGCAAGCCTTACGACATCAGAGCCAAAGATGATGCAAAAGTATTTTCTCCCACCGTTTCCCACCACATATTCCACACTTTCACTCCAGCCCTGAAAATGTGAAATATCCAGTATAACAGTAGCATCGGTGCAACTGAGTAGGTGGTCCCTTGTGTCAAAGCTAGCAGCAGCAGCAGCAGGACCGGCGGCTACTTCTGTCCAATAGTAAACATTTTTTCAGTGTGCAGTGGCTTCCAGCTGTGTGGAGCTAATTTCATCTGTGAGTAACTCGGGATTAACAGGAGGGTCAGTGTGTGAAGGCGCTACTCTACATGTAGTGATTTGTGTCTCAAATTAAGGCTATCCTTGTTCTTCTGTTGCTCAAAGTATAATAACACCTTTCCATTTAGTCCCTTTTAAAAGCAAGAAGGAGGAACCAAGCATTTATCATCCAATGTGCATCTGGAGCAACTGATTAAAGTAAAAGGTTAAGTTAGAAAACTAGAATCATGACTTGCAAGACGTAAAGAGTAAAGAGTTTTCAGGTCAAATTCAACCAGGTAGAAGCTGAAAGTCATCTTACAAAACAGCAAATTCTCTTTTATTAAATTCTATCTTTTAAAATGAATGAATGAATGAGTGTTTAACAGCGTCAGGCTTTCTGAAATGTTAAGACACCACACTGGAAACCACTACTGTCATTGGAGAATTCATGTTAACAAAAAATGTGTAATCTTGCAATCAGAGAATTCAATGCAAATTTCAACCTGTCATCATTGTACCTATAAAACAAAACAGGTTAATTTGTCCTCTGAAGCAAATCATGACGATACAAACACGAACATTTACTGATCTGACATCTCTTTTGTTGAACTCTGGTTATTAGTTTGGCAATATTGGGAGTAAGTAATAAGGGAGTTTTTCCATGTGGGAATGTTGGGTCTCTTTAAAGTAAATTAAAGAATTTGGTCTAGACTTGTTGTGATATGGCGCTATATATGTTGACTGATATTGTCCAATGCAATATTTGCAATTGTGATATCCCTCTCTAGTTTAGGCCTCAGCCTGTTTAGCTTATTCAGCCTTCTTTACTAATCAGTGTCTTTTTTTCCCCTTTCAGACCTCAACCAGACAGATGGCTTCGGGTTTTTCTTTGGTTTGCACCCATAATACATTTTACTCATCCACACATTGCATTCATTACTGACTTCACTGACTAACATGATATTCTAAGTTGATAATAAATGTTATTTTGGAAGTTTTATTCAGGTGGGATTCCCTTTTTTCTTGCAGTCTCTGAGCCGGTTCATAACAGCAAGATTTAGTCTTCATTGTTTAGGAGGTGTTGTTAGATACATCGTGCTTTTCGTGACTTTCTGTCATTCTTTAAAACTGTTATGAGGTTGGATGTTAAACTTGGTCATAGTTCCAAAATATGAGGTGAATTTATGGAGAAATGCTGCCTGCAAGTCAAAAGTCAGGGCTTCAATCTGCTCTGAAATTCATCTCAAACGTGTACAGATATATTTAACAAGTGAAGTAAAGACCATGAAAAAGAGGTGAAGTATGACTACTGTAGTTTTTATCTGCTGGAGGAAGCTGGCCAATCAGAACAGAGTGGACTCATCCTTAAAGAGACAGGAGCTAAAATGGCCAGTTTCAGACAGAGGCTGCAGTGAGGGGGCTGCATAAAGGACCAGTAGAAGATAAATAAGGAGTTTTTAACTGTAAATCATGCAAAGATATTCCAGTAGAGACCCACAATATAAATATAGAACTGGAAATATGCAGAATATGTCCACTTTAACCATGGCATTAGCCCTGAACACAAAGTACAGCTGAGGAATGTCATGTAATTTTGCAGCATTTTGATCATAAACCAACTGGACAAATTGAAGTTTTAAAGGTGATGATGACACTAGATGAAAAGTCAAAGGATCATTAAAGTCAGTGGATCAAATGATCAACACTGAGCTGCTAGTGTGGCTAAAACTGGTCAAACTGAAGAATGCTTGTTATTTAAGTTTTACAGAAAAAGCTGCAGCTGAGATTTGGGATCATTATCTGAGTTTTATTGTATTTATTTGGCTTGTTTTTAAGGTCAGAGTTGAGTTTTTATTACTAAGTAGCATCTTTAAGTGTTTATTTGTTTTGTAAAGCGTAACTTTACTTTTGAACAATGAACCTGGTACTGTACTGTAGCTTGTTTTGGATTTCGTCTCGAAGCTGAACAGTCTAATTACCCAGAGTACACACAGGCTGCTGCTTATATTGGCCTCAGGCTGAAGACACACACACACACACACACAAACACACACACACAGAAACAGCCCTGTGCATTAAAAAAAACCCTAAACACACATACTGCAGCATGAATAAACACACACACATTCACACACACACACACACACACACACACACACACACACACACACACTCATTGGTGTTTAGAGGATCGATACTCAAATTGACGGAGCTTGAGAAAACTCTTGGCTGGAAATGGTTATTGATCAGTTCGCTGCGGCCACAGAGAGCCGCTGTGTGTTCAGCTGCTGCTTACGAGTCAGAGGACGCACTCAGCAGAGATGAAAGCCAACGAGGCGCTTTGAGAAGCCTTTTTTTTAACTGAGACGTTGTATTACTGAATACAAAAATCGTTCTGAACACTTTGTTGGCTGCCCCCCCCCCAAAAAAAAAAAAAAACTCGACAGCAGACAAAACAAAACAGAGAAGTGAAACGGATTACGTCCATCTCTGTGGATTCGGTGGCATTTCACTCTCCTCCTCAGACGCTCACATGACCTCCGTGTCTGCAGAGCTGGCTGGATGGAAAGTAACAGCCCACACTGTGGTTATACAATGTCTCAATGAATATCTACACTTACCACTTTCTATATATTAAATTATTGATGTTACAAAATGCAAAATATAGTCAGTTTTCACTTAACCCTTTGTAGGCCACACCAAGAAAGTGCTATTTGAGGCCATGACAACATAAAACTCTCATTGAGCCTAAATGTGATGTTTTACAGACCTTTACAGACCTCATTCACACATAATTTGTTCTAAACTTTTCTTTAAAAACATGTTAGAGACTCATTCTGTTCGTGTACAAGATGAAAAAATGAAACTCAACATGAAAAATGTCTCCAGCAGGATCTCTGATGTCAGCAGTGATTTGTGTTATTCTTCGTTTATACACTAAAGCACAACCTGTATCTATAGCAACCATAGAACAACCTGTATCTATAGCAACCATAGAACAACCTGTATCTATAGCTACCATAGAACAACCTGTATCTATAGCAACCATAGAACAACCTGTATCTATAGCAACCATAACACATTCTGATGGTCTGTCTGTGCATTACATACCTCATACAAGTGCTAAAGATTGACCTAAAAGTTAAATGGCTTCAATAGATTTAGTTTTTGACCCAATATCATGAAACAAACCGAACGATTGAGCAGACCTACAAAGGGTTAAAGGAGCAGTGTGTAGAGTTTAGTTGCATCTAGAGGACCAGAGTTGGCAGAAATTGAATTTAATATTAAGTATGTTGAATTAATGTATAATCACCTAAAAATAAGGATTGTGGTGTTTTTGTTACCTTAGAATATATCAACATAGGGAGCATCTCCTCCTCTACAGAGCCTGCCATGTTTCTACAGTAGCTCACGATGGACAAACCAAACACCTACAGAGGACCTTTCTAATTTTTCGTGAGGTTCGTAACCAACGTAGGTTCTCCTACATGCTTGGAAGTAGAGGTTGGGGTGGTGGCACTAGAATCAACTAAATCCTACACACTGCACCTTTAATGTGTCATTTAATTTGTAAAATACCAAACCATTACATAGATAAGTCAATGCAGTCATAATATGTTGGGAATAAATATCAGAATCAGGATTGAAGATAAATCCTGTAAGCTTGTTTCATTAGTTAACAAAGTTAGTTTTCTGTTTTTGATATTTCTGACATCTCATCTTGACTTATTTTAGAAACTACTCTACACTGAAGTCATAAAAGAAATATTTCATCTCTGTTCTCGCCGCAGCCTGTAATACTTTTGTCATTCCATCTCGATTTATTGTGAAACGGAGCGAAGCCTCTGGCCTTGTTTCTGCTGCAAAAATGTTGAAAAGGATTTTGTTGTTTTCTGACACATCCAGGTCAGGCTTTCAGGCTGTGTTAAGTGATGAAACAGGTGCCATCAAACTTCAGCAAAAAATACCCACAATTCACTGCATTACAGCCATTTGCAGCAATCGGCAGCAGCTGATGTAACTGAGGTTGTGTCAGCTGATCGTTTATGGGAATCGTTCCACCTCAAATTAAAGTATTTAAATAAAAAGAACAATTATTAATACAAAGGTTTTCAGAGCAGGGTTTGGTGTCCTGTCATGATCTACATGATGTATAAGTATCAAAAGATATTTCTAATTCGTGTGTATGGGTGCAGAGCATTTTTTACATTTAGCAAACCGTGGTGTAGTTTTGATGTACTACCACTGGGGGGCAGTATAGTCAGAATAGTTTGAAGCTAAGTGACTTTTCTCTCTTTTTTACAGTAGTTTTTTCTACTAACCTGACATGGGTTAGGGTTAGGTCATCTTTGGAAACAGTTTGGAAGAGTGGACACTTTCAAAAAATACCTGGCAGGTGATTGGATGAACCATCTGTCTGTCATTGTCTTACCTTATGAAACAGCTGCATTCGTGATATCGCCACAAGAATCCTCATAAAACGCTTATTGGTCCGAAAAACCAGTGGTTCAAACACAAGCTCATAACATAAAGTCTAACAAGATGGATTCTTGCACCATCTTGCAAATTCAGCTTCTTCACAAGGTTTAGTTTTTACAGTAAAAAAGAGAGAAGTATAGATGTTGAGTTAAAGCTAAATTCCAATTTAACATAAGATTTTAGCTCAGTGTCAAAAACTTGGACGCATTACAATTTTTTAAAAGTATCCCAAATGCCTCATGTTGAAATGACTGTATCAAAATGATTAATAATAATTTAAATTTGGCTCAGCATTGCACTAGATCTTTAAAAAAAAAGGTACACCCATAATTTAATGTATGAATCATAAATGTTGAACAGTTTGTTTTACTGCATCAAAAACTGAAATTAGAAGCTTCATGTGTTTTTATTTTATAAAGGTATGTCTGTTGTCTGCATATTTGAAAAATATAAATCACAAATGTGATGGCCACTTTTTCCAATCACACTACATTTTTTAGATGTCTTAATGTGTTGCCCTGACAACCGGCGATAAACAACATGGACACAGTGAAAAGATTGATGTGAATTTGGCAGCTTTATAAAAAAAAGGATCAAGTTCAGCAGCCAACTATAAAGCTCCTGCATGACAGCTGCACTCGAACGCACCATCATACCTGGCCTGCACTTTGGTTATGTGTACAGACAGTATAGATCCCATCAATGCTGTGGTTAATGTGACTGATTGGACTTGTCAGTTGGCTGCCTCGGCTCTGTATTCTCAGACATATAAGAGTCCAGGGACGAAGGCAGCCGCTCGCCAACGAACCCCAAGGCCTGTCTGATATTTACAACGTCCCGAACCTGCTGCGACTGCTGAAAACATCAACACAGACCAGACAGCTGTGTCTGACCAGTCAGCCTCAGAGAAGCTCTGTCAGTCTGTGGGTTTGTTTCCGTGGCTTGAATCATGACTTTGATGGTTTTCTAATTGAATAAACATCCTTCATACGCATAACTCACCGACGGATGCAGACAAGGCCGCACCTAGACAGTCAACAGGTGTTCAGATGGAGACAGGCTCAGGTGGATCAACCTTCATAATAATGGATGAACTGGGAGCTCCACGACCTACAGGGACTGAGCTTCGGTGTGTATCCCTGTAAACATGATGCGACTCGCCCAGCAGGTCCTCTGAGGGGTGACGCACATTTAATGAAGTCTAATAGCTGTCGCAGCCTGTTGTTGGAGTTGAATCTGATGGAGCTAAACGACAAGCTAAACTGTACACTTAATGTTTTCCGACATGACACTGCATGACCGATCAACATGCTACATTCAAGCTCAAAGTCTAGTAGTTGCTTTTGTAGTTTGGGATCTAAAAATCATCTCAGATCAACACCAAAGAAGTACAAATTGATCCCTTCTGTCTGCGAGACTTTAACTATCTCCAACATTTTATTTATTAAACTTTAGTCCAGTACAAGTTCTTTTGCAGAATATTTCTTATCAAAAGTTCCTCCTCAGACTGTAAAGTGTTAACTTCTTGTTGGGACTTTGCTGTTTTCTTTTTTGTCTCAGGTTATTTTAGAAGACAGCTGTGGCACCCTGACATTTTAAATACCCCGATGTCAGAAGATAAAAAATGCCAAATAAACCCTTCTGGATTCATTACAGCAGAAAAGTGCAAAGAACCTGGACAGTAAATGAATGTGTCTCCATTTTGAATGTGGAGCAGCTTCACACTTCAACATGACATTTATGAGTGTGTAAATGAAGTTTATTGTAACTTTACTCTGTTCACAAGACTCAGAAAGCTTTTTAAAATGTCACTGTTATCTATAAAACACTTCAAACCCACAATATGACCGTGTTTGGGAGAGGCATCGTTGCATAACTCACATTGATTTGACTTTTCAGCCTCTTTCAAATAACAGAAAATGTGAAATGAGACCTTAATGATTAAACAGTTAGGAGAGCTAGTGGGGGCTTTCAGAGATGATGAATGTCTTCAATACATCATCTGAAATATGCAGGGCGACACATTGACTTTTGAGTTCTTTGTGAATCGCATGAATGCCACAAATCGACCTGCCATTGAACTCCAAACACTCGACACATTCCTGCTAGATGTGGCAGTTACAGAAGCAGCTCGTATAGATCCACGCTGGGTCTGAACAAAAACATTGTACCAGGTACAAATTGTGGTCTCCGAAGCTTTTTGATTTCAAGTCAAGAGTTCAGGTGTGTGTTTTTGCTCCAGTTCCTCACACCTGATCCAGATCATGCTGATTGCCAAGACTATATGAAGATCTTCCAGAGCAGAGCTGGTAGTAGTGAAGAAGGTAGTGCTAGGTTAGAAATCATATAGGATCCTTCTTTCATGCAGAAAGAAATCAAAATGATGCCTCAGCACTCAAAACTATTTTGTTTTTGGTCCCGAAAGCTTAAAAGTAAGGCCAAGCAGACTAGCACTGTTAGCTAACGCTGCTGAACCAGAAACCTATAAACGCAGATTACTGTAAAAAGAACAAGACACTTAAATAATTCATAATGTCTCTAAACGAAGAGTGCAACAACAGTGCAGAACACAACCCTCCATGACTCCTTTAAACCAAGTGACTGGTTGGAGAGATGTAAAAGGGTTCATGAAGAACGGAACAATGTAAACAGAAATCTGAGCTGTGACAGCAGGTCAAGCTTTCTGAGTGCACAGGGACAGAGTATAAAACACATAGATACGCATTAAACAACTTATGATCTTGACTTTGTGAGCATTTGTTTTAAAATATGCTCTCATATCTTCATCGTCCTGAGCAGCTGAGAACATGACAGCAGCTCTTTCTCACATAGCTCAACAACACATCCACGAATATGGCTTTTAGGGTCATATCCCCTTCATGGTTTAAGACATTAGGACAAATTTAAAAAATGCTGGGAAGTGCCCTAACTCCAAATCAAGTAAAATCCCATTAAATCCATGCCAATCCACTGGGATAAAATGGACATAATTGACAAAACCTGAAGATGGGAATTCTTCTTGAACACCAGTTCTGTATCTCAAAGCTCATATTTCTGTACTTACACTTAATATCTTTAGTGCATAAGTGCGTTCACACTGTAGTAGTATGGAAAAATCAGGCGGGGAGTTCTGGTCCTCTGAAATGAGGCCAACGCGAAGTAACTTAAAACTGCATTCTATCAAAAGGCCACCAGGGGGCGACCGTTTTGGTGTCAAAAGGACTTCCGTCTCTATACAAGTCAATGGAGAATTCACCAACTTCTCACTTGATTTCTAACCTCAGTAAACGTTTTCAAAATGTGTTTATGGTCTCAATCGCTAGTTTAAAGCCTTCTTCAATGCAGTATGATGTTCATTTGGGACATTTTGGCCTCCCTGATTTTATATGTGAGGATAAAGCAGGGTATGCATTAGGGCGTGGCTACGTCGTGATTGACAGGTTGATTGGTTCACAGGTTCAGGAGGGCGCCTCATGCTCCTCCTGATGCCCATATAAGTAGAATCTGTGTTTTTATTTTTCCCAGCATGCACCTGAAATGTTCAAGATGGCGCTGCTCAGATCCGATACTATTGGCCTCCGAGCAGCAGTCCACAAACCAATGGGTGACTTCACGGATGTTACGTCCATTTCTTATATACAGTCTATGGGGAAAAATGCAGCACTGTGAATACCTGCATGGTGGACCAGTTTTTACACTGGAAATGACAGCCAAAGACATTGTAACTATGGTGAACATCACTGCATTAAATGTTTTTTACACTATACTATTGTCACATATAAGCCATCAGTAGGTTTATTGGCTTGATTTAGCAGTCTGTAATGATTTGGTACCACGAACCATAATGCAATATTTCCGGTGATTGTGCAACAGCCGTGTTTGACTTGAGACAACACTAACCTGTACTGTAATTTATACACTTGACAAGAAAGTACACAGTGTACTAACAGAAGAATGACATTTGAGACACGGCACTTGACTTTTGTCTTTCATATTAACCACATACACCAGCGTTCTGCGTGGTTGTTTGGTCATTAATTAAACCTCCATTCATTCACTCATTTATGTAAATGTGTCAAGCAATCTGCACGAAAGGCTCCGTCTCTCTTTACCGTGAGTCAAATCAAACACCATTATGTCCACAGTGCTAACTATGATGCCTTTTATTGAACCGTACAGTAAAAATGAAAAGATAAGACAAAGCGACACAGGAGAGAACTCTTTGAGCAAACATGAACTTTTAGAGGTAAATATTTAACTTGTGCATATAGAGCCGGAAGTTCGGTGTTTGAGAGCAAACAGGGATGAGTGCACACAGGTTCCTCTTTATATTAGACACATATGGAAATGAGAAATGCCACATATGCATCATTCTTTATATTATATTAGCTCCTCTTAGCTCATTCAGTGTCAAGCAGAGTATTTTATACATTATGGAAACAATCTGAAGCATTTTATTCCACAAATAATACAACTAAAAGCCCTTTTCAGCAAATAAAAAGTTATTAAAGTTCCAGATATATTTCCTTCTGCGAACCTTTTGCAGACGTGATTCACTCAGATGTTCTCCAGTGAAGACCGATCACTCTCACTTCTGCTGTTTTTTCATTTGCAAGCGCTCCCTGCCACATTTCCCAGTGATGCATCTCTCTCAGGGGAGCGATTATTCAACAGGTAAAGTCATTACCTTCACGGCAACAGACAAATAACATCAGCGGTATTAAAACGGGGAGGACATCAGTTCAACGGATGAGGTTGAGATTGGATGTTTAATGACAGACTGTCTAGCAGCTCTGCAGGTTAAAGCTGGACTGAATTTACTTCGATGTCTAACTCACATACAGAGCATTTAATACATATTCAAGTTTAAGTTAAGCCACATTTTAACCAAGATATCTAGACATCTTTTAACTTGCAGGTTGAGACTGTCCTCCCAAGGAAAAAAAAAAGCCAAAATCAGTCATTTAAGCAAGTGACAGCGCCCCCTAGCAGCCGTGGCAATTATGACACGGAGAAAGGAAGAAATGAGGTGATATTATTACCGAAACGTCCGACTTTAACACTAGAGATAATTGTTTACTTCCTCTTTCCAACCACAACCTCAACACTGTTTAAAAAAACCATGACTAACCACGACTATCCCCTGATATAAACCACATTTATAAAAATCTTTTTTAACAAAGTAATACCCAAACGATGGTTTAAAAATGAATCCATTGCACTTTATGTCAAAATTTAAAGCCTTTAAAGAGCACATATGATGCTTTTTGTGATTTTACTGTTATTAAAACACTGCTATGATGTCAGATATCTATGCTAAACATGGTCAAAGTTCCACAACATGAGGTTAATTTGTGTAAAAATGCTCAAAATCCAAACTTTTTTAACGTGCTCCGTTTGCTAGAAGCTGATGTCGGCTTTTCACACAGGCCCATATGTTCTGTAATCTTTGTTGCTAACGTTTCTTTGTGTCGTTGACTCTCATTTTTCAGATCTGATCACAGCACAAAAACGTACAGATATATTTAGGAAAGTTTACATTTTGAATAAAGTAAGTCAAAAAATAGGTAAAATCACATTACTATAGTTAGTTTATGTAGTTTTGGAGCCGTAGGAAGCTTCCTACGGCTCCAAAAGGGGGGGGTCTTAAAGAGTCAGGAGCTAAAACGGCCTGTTACTAGACAGAGGCTGAACTGAGCGGCTGCATAAAGGACCAGTAGAAGATAAATAAGGAGTTTTTAACTGGAAATCATGTAAAGATATTCCAGTAGAGACACAGAATATAAATATAGAGCTGGAGATGTGAAGAATATTTTAAGCTTCCTTAAAATGTCTTAAAATGTTAAAAATGTGCTAATTCGCATGTTACACAAAGTACATCTGAGGCTGATGGGTATATCATTAGTTTCACATGTTAAAGTTTTGATGATGGTGCTAGATAGATGAAACGTTAAAGGACAACTACATTTATAACAATTCATCCTGAGGGTACCATGAATGTCAGCACCAGTTGTTAAGTTGTTAAGCATCCCCATAATCAGCCGTCTGTTCCATATCCGTGGTTGCTAAGGCGGTTGCTGAGGTGGTTGCTAAGGGGGGCCTTAAAGAGACAGGAGCTAAAACTGCCTGTTATTAGACAGAGGCTGAACTGAGCTGCTGCATAAAGGACCAGTAGAAGATAAATAAGGAGTTTTTAACTGGAAATCATGTGAAGATATTCCAGTAGAGACACAGAATATTAATATAGAGCTGGAAATGTAAAGAATATGTCTCCTAACTCTGTCAAACCAGACCTCGCAGACATTATACACACTGTAAAAATCCGCTGAACTTACAACTTAACAACGACGGCTGCAATCAGAGCGATCAAATCAATAAAAATGTCCATTCACACGTGGATATGTATGATGGATTGAAAACGTCTTCTAGAGCTTGTGTGTGTGTATATTACCACTCACATATAAAATGAGTGCATTTCTGAATAGGCTTAATAACTTGTGTGGGGGGAAAATGAACATATGGCTGAATGACACATATACAGTAGTGACCACGCTGATGATGTAAGCTTATAAATTAAAAACGAGCAAAAAAAACACCCGAGGCTCCAAGAGGATAAAACATGACTGAAGCAGCTCACATGTTGTACGCTTTATAACACACATGTCTGCACAATGTTCAGGACTCTCAGTGGGCTTTTTAAAAAATGTATAAATCATGTGAGAAGTGAGATATGTATGTTTATATGACGAGTGGTGAGATGAGCTTATTCTGTGATTGGGGGGAAAAAATGGAGAAAAGTGTGTTGATAGATGTGTGTGTAGTTATAGTGGATAGTGTAGTTACATGGTTTACATGTGCACATATACATATATTCATGAGTATCATCAGCAGCGTACAGTAGTCATAACTGCTGGAAATCAAACTAAAAAATGCTGAACATGTGACTTTTATATTCTGAGTTTAAAACTGAAGCAACACAACTTCACTCGCATAAAAACCACCAAACCACAGAAGCTTCCTGCATAATAAGACGTTTTTTAATGAATATTTCCATGTTTAATCGATCTAAACTGCTAAATTAAGCCCCTCTTAAAGCATTTATAACCTGTTTTTTAATCCATTCCACATTTACTTTAAAATAAACACAATTTTGAGATACTGAGGTACAATTTTTTGGCCTCCTGACACTTCTTACTGCATTTCAGAGGGAAATAATGTACTTTTTAGTCCACTAAATGTATCTGATATCTTGAGATACTTGTCCGATTTAAGTTTTTACATGAAATAACATAATGAAGCAAACATTTCACTGCATCATTACAAATTAAACAAGTGGTTCCCAAACGTTTTTTGGCTTGTAACCCCTTTACAAACCTACAAAAACCTCAAAAACCTCAGTGTCTAACAAATAAACTCAAATATTAGAGAAAAATCTGAAAAAATGAATCCAACTTCCTGCACCGGACTTTAGTTTTTTCTCTTTCCTCTCCTGTTAATCATCTCACAACCCCTCAGATTCATGTGGTGACCTCCTATAAAGCAGTTTAACGTAGCTCCATCTCTACCGGCTACAATAATGAAATGCTGCTGATACTCTGAGTCATCAGTATTAATAATTAACTTTTATTATACATACCTCAGTGTTTCAGTCACATGCTTTTAATACTTTCATATCAGCTGGAAGAAAGATTTTAAATGCAGGAATTTTACTTGCAATGGAGAATTTTTAACAATATGGAATGTAAAATATCTGAGTATGGCTTTCACCACTGACTGCAGGATCCACCTTAGCTGATGTTGTATTTTAGGGTCATGAATTTACAGTTAAACAGCGTTTCCAGGTTCTTAATAACAAACTGAGGGCTTCATCATATACATCTGCAGACCACAAGTTAAACCTCCACCTGTCTCCATACATGATTAAAACCTGTCTGTTGTGCAGCTTTACTTGTGTTGCATTGTAGAAACTGACCTGATGCTTCTTAACCCTCCTGTTGTCCTCGAGTCAAGGAAGGAAGGGAGGAAGAAGGAAGGATGGAAAGGAGGAACGAAGGGAGGAAGAAGGAAGGATGGAAAGGAGGAAGGAAGGGAGGAAGAAGGAAGGATGGAAATGAGGAAGGAAGGGAGGAAGAAGGAAGGATGGAAATGAGGAAGGAAGGGAGGAAGAAGGAAGGATGGAAATGAGGAAGGAAGGGAGGAAGAAGGAAGGATGGAAAGGAGGAAGGAAGGGAGGAAGAAGGAAAGATGGAAGGGAGGAAGAAGGAAGGATGGAAGGGAGAAAGAAGGAAGAAGGAAGGATGACAGGGAGGAAGGAAGGGAGGGAGGAAAAAGGAAGGAAGAAGGAAGGAAAGGAGGAAGGAAGGGAGGAAGAAGGAAAGATGGGAGGCAGGAAGAAGGAAGGAAGGGAGGGAGGAAAAAGGAAGGAAGGAAGGGAGGGAGGGAGGAAGAAGGAAGGAAGGAAAGGAGGGAGGAAGAAGGAAGGAAAGGAGGAAAGAAGGGAGGAAGAAGGAAAGATGGAAGGGAGGAAGAAGGAAGGAAAGGAGGGAGGAAGATGGAAAGATGGAAGGGAGGAAGAAGGAAGGAAAGGAGGGAGGAAGAAGGAAGGAAAGGAGGGAGGAAGAAGGAAGGAAAGGAGGGAGGAAGAAGGGAGGGAGGAAGGAAGGACAGAATGAAGGAAGAAAGGGAGGAAAGAGAGAGGAAGGAAACACAGAGAGAAGGAGGGAGGAAGCACAGACGGAAGGAAGGAAGGGAGGAAAGAAGGAACAGTCAAAACAGACGGGGTCAATTTGACCCGGGAGGACGACAGGAAGGTTAAAAATTCACGAAAAGAAACTCTCGGCTAGTTGTACTATTACTTTGTGTATTTTGCAGCCACACACACACACACACACACACACACACACACACGGTATAAAACCCAAGACGAATGTTAACACACACCTACGCGGCCTCGCACTTCAACCTCAGCCAACTTTACAGTCCGCCCACTCTGTCGACGCAGTCTGAGTTAATTTAATGTTTGTTGTTTGGCTGGCGGCCATGTTTCTGTGAGCCTCGTAGAAAAAGCTGTTTGTCAACCGGCCAAAAAAACCATAATAATAATAATAATAATAATAATAATAATAATAAATACAGTACATGCAGAGAGAAGGGAAACTCAAAAGGTCAAGTCCATTTTCTTTATTTATATAACGCCAAATCACAACAGATGTAATCTCAGGGCACATTTCATATGGAGGAGGTCGAGCTCGTAGTCTTTAATTTAATTTATAGAGACCTCAACGTTCACCCAAAGAGCAAGCGCTTGGCAACGCTGGCGAGGAAGAAGCGACCATCTGTTTCTATGGGCTCGGGTTGAGAGAGAAAGACGGAGATGGAGATTGGATTTCATGAATGTGTGATAGGTAGTGTTTTTTTTAATGACCCTGTTTGCTTTTATTCTGCAGCTTCAAATAAAACAAATTATGCTCCAAGTCTTTAAAACGACTGTTAATGGCTGATTTTCAAAGAATGACGTCTTAGCTTGACGCTCTGAGTTTTCTTTGAAAAGATACAAAGCAGACCTCAGGCTTAATTAACACATATTTCTGGGTCAGTGATGTTTCTTTGTGTCCATGTGGTTTAGTTTAAATTTAAAGGGTTAAAATGTGAAAATAAACGTATGAATAACTTCACACATTCTTTTTTTGTGGACCCAGCATCAAATTTCTGCTTTTAATCCATTTAGAGAGAATATATTAGAGGATTATGGTAAAAATGTCTAAGTGGTGTAACCATAAAAACTTTGTACCAAATAATTCAACTTGATTAAAAACAGTAAATTGTCAATAAAACACCATAACAACTAGTTTGGCATGATCTTACATTATAACTTTATATTAAATAAAGGTAATGGAAATCAATTGTTCTAAATATTACATTTACTCTGGTTACCATGGAGATCAGAAAACATTTATCATTCTTTTGTGGTTACACCATTTGACATGTTCAGGAGCATTCAGTCTTACTTTTGGTAAAATGGTGCAAATATCATTTTCCAAATGATATAAAACCAACAAAAATACTAAATGTACATTTTAACAAACCTGATACTGCTTTTAGTTTTGAACATATTTATGAGTTGATCATCTTGCCAACACTTATTTATCACTGACCCTTCCAAGTCCATTCATCCTTAAATTAATGTTTTTCACTGTCAGCCTTTCTTTTTTATAGTAACTGGTTTAAAACAAGACATTTTACATCATCATCAACCAGAGATCCTTCAATGTCTAAACAACCTTAGTAACCACGGCGACTAGCGGCCGGCTGAATGATGACAACTGGTCCAGGTCAGGCTGCGGTTAAAAAAAATGTCCTGGTCCGGATCAAACTGTTACTTGGTCCAGATCCAAACGAGCATCGACCTATTAAGTGTGTGTGTGTGTGTGTGTGTGTGTGTGTGTGTGTGTGTGTGTGTGTGTGTGTGTGTGTGTGTGTGTGTGTGTGTGTGTGTGTGTGTGTGTGTGTGTGTGTGTGTGTGTGTGTGTGTGTGTGTGTGTGTGTGTGTGTGTGTGTGTGTGTGTGTGGAATTAAAGACGTGATTAACTTCAAACTTTATAAGCAGTCCTTAGTGTGAGTCTGTGTTTCTGCAGAAGGCCAGTGAAGCAGTGCTGACGCATGTACTAATACAAACACACACACATGCACACGCACGCACACACACACACACACACACATAGAAATGCACAGGCACTTTGGCTCATGCGTGCACGGATAAACACACCCAGTGTTTATTAATGAGCGACGTGGACAGTGTGTCTGAGAAATATGTGACCTCTGACCGGTCCACAGCTCCACTCTCTGCTAACACACACACACACACACACACACACACACACACACACAGAGCCACCCCGTCAGCTTCAAGGTTGCCATAAAGAAAACAAGAAGGGGCCCTGCATCACAAAATGTAAACTCAGCCAAACATTCACATTTAAAGAGATAGCACGGCTCAGACCAGGAAGGATCCAGTTCAGACTTCTTCAGTCAGTAAAAGAGAGACAATGAGAAGTTTAGACGGACAGTAACAGGGTTCATGTTCACCCTGAGAAACCTGGAGATCTGAAACATTGTAGTTTATCTCTCACTGAACCTTATTTTCTACATAAAGTGTCTTTATCAGAGCCAAGAGACACATGTTGCATCCATGAGTTCATTTCTATTTCATATTATTTTCTTGCCTTATTGTATATTTTGCACCACAACACCTGAAGTTGAAGATACTTTGCTGCACCTTCAACCAGTCTGTAATAAAACCAGTCAGAAAAGTAGTTCATGTCTGGTATTAGTTACATTTTTTTGCATGATTTATTTCACTACTACAACTAGAAATCCTCCAACAGCAGCTATCAAATTAAACTTTTGTGCCTCAGTGGTTGAAAAAAGCTGAATGGATCAATTTCCACTGTGATTTTCACAAACTTTTGTCAATCTTGTAAATAAATGCAATTACATGAAACTGCTTTAAGGGATCATTCCACCGTGTTTGGAACGTTTAGCTTCTTAATGAAAGACCAAATACACTTTTAAAGGGTTTTGCATGTATTTAACTGTCATGTTTTTGTTCATTTCTGCAGAAATTGTGAAAAAATGGGGTGATACTGCTGCGTGGTGATGCTGCTTTAGTGCTTTAGTGCAGATTGAGTTTTAAAAAGCTGCACTCATCACAAGGATTTAGACCAGGAGCAAACCAGGCTTCACTCATTTAATCAATCAATCAGTCTTCAGACAGCGGATTGGTCAAATCATGTGCTCCTGATTGGTTGGAACAAAAACCTGCAGCCCTTTATAGTTTGGACATGTCTGATTTAGACAAAGTTTGACAGAAATGAACAGAAACTTGATGCTCAGTGTGATGCATCAAACAATAAAGCAAATGTCAGGAGTCGACGTCCAAATGGAAAAACTCGCTGGTACGGTTCTTCAAAGTGAGATCATTTAATGACAAAAAGAGACCTGAAGAACCCGTGTAGAGGATAAAATAACAAAACCATGCTTTAACCTTCTTTAAACACTAATAACTCTGTCATACCAGCTCTGTGTTATTAAGAATATCTTCAGAAACAAGTGTGAACCCGAGTAAAGAAGCAGGAGGTGAATTTAAGCCCCGATAATAAACCTGCAGACGAGCCACAGCTTCGGGCTCCTCTATGACTCATCACTTGTTTATGAGCAAACATGCGATGTTAGAATCTGCTCTACTAGACGCTGCGGGGCGGGAAGCCTCGCCCGGACGCATGAATGAGCCGGACGAGCCCAATGCTTTCATTCCTGTCTTTCTGCAGCTATTTATGGAGGCAGCAGGTTGACCTGTGGCCTTGTTTTAATCCAGTAAATACTCCTGACGCGTTGGACACTCTACGTTTTCCAGAAACCGAATGTCAGCTGAAATGATCCAGCTCATAACCATAAGTCAAGGACTCTTCCTGCCAGGGACAAGAGATGACTTTTTCCCTCTTCCAGCCTCACTCTCTCCCTCTCTCTCCCTCTCCCTCTCTCTCTCTCTCTCTCCTTCATCAAGCACAAGCCAAGAGTCAGACCATATTTGGCGTTTGTTTTTGCATGCCTGAGGTACCAGATGGGTGGTGTTTACTGCGTCAGTGCAGCTCAGACGGTTGTCAGGTAAAGTTGTCAGTCCTAAAATAAGTTTGCCGAGTCTCCTGTCAGATTGTTTCCTGTCATCTCGCCGTGTAATGTGAGGATACAACAAACTACGCTCACCTGCCACCAAACAAACCATCAGTCTGCATCGGTTTGTCGATTGTTGGCGAGATTACGACTATTCACAAAATGTGCACCATGAGAAACGGACTCAGGCCTTCATTCACAAGTTTAAATGTGCATCTTCTATTAAAGCTGCACAGATTCATACATTCTGTGTGAAAATGAAGCAAATCCAGCTTCAATAAATGCGAATAAAGTTAAAAATGTCTGACTTTGGCGACTCAAAAACAACAATTTCACTGGAAATGTCTCAAAGAGGTGAAACATTGAAGAAAAGGAAGTGAAAACTAGTGCCATCAGAGAAACTCGGGGGGTATAATCACGTAAATATTTCACACATACAGAAGAGACTATAATCGATGATGATTCTTGTTAGCGTGTCGTCTTTTACTGCTATTTTCTCTTTGATTCCTCCTTCTATACAAAGCATCACAGACTGACCAAGCTAGAGATCCTGCACATACTAGATGCAGTTTAAAGGGTATTGACGTCATTGTCTGCAGCCATTCTGCAACAAGATGAACAGTTTCTTATTTCAGCTTGAAACTGAGGGCTCGTGCATGTAAAAAAAGACTTTTAAGAATGTAAAATCCTGAACTAAACTCAGGCTCCTTTTGTCTCCAAACATATTCAGAGCAGATTTATTGTGTTGCGTCACCTTTTAAAGCATCTTTTGTCTTTGTCAGGTAGCAGAGCAGTGAAATCTGAGACACACGAGAGAGAGAAGATGAGACAATTATCAGCAAATCAATCTTAGTTAATCTCCCTCAGGTTCGTGCAGTTATGATGCTGATATTTGATTACAGCTTAATGATTGATCGTAGGAGGTTCTGTTGACGCCAATAAAGAAGAACAGCCGCTAGATCAATCTGGCCCACTGGATCAGTATGCAAAGTATAAAAATGTAGAAGGGAGGAAAAAGGAAGGAAAGGAGGAAGGAAGGAAGGAAGGAAGGGAGGTAGAAGGAAGGGAAGGAGGGAGGAAGAAGGAAGGAAGGGAGGAAGAAGGAAGGAAAGGAGGGAGGAAGGAAAGAAAGAGAGAAGGACAGACGGAAGGAAAGAAGGAACAGTCAAAATTTGACCCGGGAGGACGACACAAAGGTTAAAACGTTCATATATTGAACATCAATCAGCAGCTTCTGTGCAAAATACTCTGAAAAACCTGAGACATAAAATCTTTAAATTCAAGTGTACTGATCGCCATTTTTTAGAAGTTATTGTTCCATTAATAAGATTTGAAGACTTATAGTTACTCTAGTGTCTTACATGAGACAAAAAGTAACCTCAAAGTCAAATAGAGGAGAATTATAAAGATATTTTATATATTTATATGTTCAAACAGTTCATTGAAGCATCACGCTCCACCTAAGAGGCTTCACCATTACATCAAAAGCTGCAGGTCTTATATGTGGATTTCATTTTGTCGTCTTTTCTCTTTTTTTGGAAAAGACTCTGCAGCAGGAACGTGCTTTTATTTCGTAATGATGGAAATAATGTGTGAGAAAGAAATATAAAAAAAGAAACAAAGCATTTTTATATAAAAGGAAAGTAGCTTTGGTTCACCTTAAAAGAAAAACTTTCTCTTTTTCTCCTTGACTTTGTTTTTTAATTGCAAGGACTTTTTTCTTCTTCTTTGGTTGCTGTAATGCTGCTAATAGACCAAACTATCCTCATTCTGCTGCTGCTGCTGCTTCTCAAAGGGCATCAGCTAAAAGCCTTAAATGTAGAAGATGGTGCAGATTTGTCAAGTTAACTGCGTTGACATTTACCAGCTGACATACGAGCAGGATCTGCAGATGAGAGTTAAACTTAAAAACCACTTTAGAGACAAAGAGAGGATGAGAAGAACAGGAAAGGATGAAAAAAAGGGAGATTAACCCTCCTGTTGGAAGGAAGGAAGGAATGAAGGAAGGGAGGAAGGGAGGAAGAAGGAAGGAAAGGAGGGAGGAAGGAAGGAAAAAGGAAGGAAAGGAGGGAGGAAAGGAAGGAAGGAAGGAAGGAAGGAAGGACGGAGGAAAGAAGGAAGGAAGGTAGGAGGGAGGGAGGAAGGAAAGAAGGACAAAAACACATTTAATGATCCTGTTAATACATCATCCTGTTAATCATGTAATGTTACCTCAAATTCTTAAATAAGACATGAATAAATATCTGATAACGAGTTAAAACCAGGCGGGGAGTTCCGGTCCTCTGAAATGAGGCCAACGTGGAAGTAACTTAAAACTGCATTCTATCAAAAGGCCACCAGGGGGCGACCGTTTTGGTGTCAAAAGGACTTCCGTCTCTATACAAGTCAATGGAGAATTCACCAACTTCTCACTTGATTTCTAACCTCAGTAAACGTTTTCAAAATGTGTTTATGGTCTCAATCGCTAGTTTAAAGCCTTCTTCAATGCAGTATGATGTTCATTTGGGACATTTTGGCCTCCCTGATTTTATATGTGACGATAAAGCAGGGTATGCATTAGGGCGTGGCTACGTGGTGATTGACAGGTTGATTGGTTCACAGGTTCAGGAGGGCGCCTCATGCTCCTCCTGATGCCCATATAAGTAGAATCCCTGTTTTTATTTTTACCCAGCATGCACCTGAAATGTTCAAGATGGCGCTGCTCAGATCCGCAACTATTGGACTCCAAGCAGCAGTCCACAAACCAATGGGTGACGTCACGGATGTTACGTCCATTTCTTATATACAGTCTATGGTTAGAATACAGCAAATGTCATTTTCAGTAACTTTCAAAGTGACATTTTAAACATTTTAAATGAAAATCTATGAAATAATGCCAATAAATGTGAAGCTTTCTAAACCTCTAAAGAATAAAAAGTATTTAATCTCCATGTATTAAACTCTTCTCTGTGTATTTACATTGAGATTTGAAGCAGTGAGTTAACAGAAGAGCTTTTCTCTGCTGCGGTCTGACAGAAACAACAAGCCTTAATGACCACGAGAGGAAAGGTCGAGACCGACGGCATTAAATGTCAAATTAAACCGTGACTAATGAAGATAAACTGTAACTATCCGTTGTGTTTGTGGATGTTGGACGTCGGCTTCGTTCCTCGCTCGCACACAAACTCGAGCCCTTAAAACAAACGTAATTTGAAGAAGAAGAAGAGGCAGAAGAAGAAGAAGAAGAAGAAGAAGAAGCTGCTGCTGAGCCTTCGCCTCAGTTTGCTTTCTTGCCTCGTTGTTTGGTTTATGTGATTTCCAACATTTATCTTGGACTCCAGCCAACGGATTTCCATAACTCTCGTATTATTTTCCTGTCCGGGTCTTCGTGAACCTGATGAACCTTCGAGATGACAACTTTTAGTTTAGAGAGAACAGAGCAGAAACCTTCACATCCTCTGAGTGTTGTTGAGGTGAAACACTGAGTCAAGCTGTTTTAACTGATGAATGGGTCAAAGTTACTGTAGCAGTCCAGCCAATCACCTCACACTATTACTATGCTTCATATTCATAATTCATCTTAAAGGGTTCTGCTTAAAGGAACTCGTAGTAATGACATCATGTGTCATCAATTAACTTAATCACTATCTCTGCAATGATTGGTTGATGGGTGACCAATCTGTATCAGTGAATGTCTATCTATCTATCTATCTATCTATCTATCTATCTATCTATCTATCTATCTATCTATCTATCTATCTATCTATCTATCTATCTATCTAACGTATCTATCTATCTATCTATCTATCTATCTATCTATCTATCTATCTATCTATCTATCTATCTATCTATCTATCTATCCAACGTATCTATCTATCTGTTTATCTATCGTTCCATCGTTCCGTCTATCCATCTATCTATCTATCTAATCTTTTATAAGCTGAGTCACAGATTTTATAAGTGATACACTTAAAATCGGCTTACCAAGCAGATAACTATCTTTTCCAGTTGACCTCACATAATTTTAATAGGGTAATTCTTTAATATAGAGAATCTGATTCCCATGAATTTAACTTCATTAAACCAGCAGTCAGGAGCCCAAATGAATATGAAGTGTGTTTTTCTGTCTGCAATGATACTGACCATTAGAAGATCCCTTCATAATGTTTACAATGAAAGTGATGGAGACTAAATCCTAAACTAAATGAAAGAAAGAGAACAAGAAAGAAAGATGAGGAAAGAAAGAACTTCACCAGTACTGCAAACTGTGTCCAATTAGTAGAGAGTTCATCGCAGGGTTACTGGAAGGTTTCTAGTTATTGGTGAGCTGATTGGATTATTAGTAACTCACTGACTCAAAATAATACGCTTTTAAAAGTTCATCAGTGGTCAATTAATGTAATAACACTCATTATTTGCAGCATTTGACTGATTGTAAGCAGATTTTATTGACTTCTCTCAGACTGAGGAGCTACTTTTAGCACTAAAATGCTTTGTGAATTACTCACACACCAAAAAAACCTACAAGTCCTGAAGTTAGGAATGACACTTTCTCATAACTCGGCTAGTTAGGAGCTACTTTTTGTTGTTTCTTAGCTTTTAAAGGTGGCTGCAAAACACCGAGAATTGCAGCAATGTGCCAGGAAAAGGCAGTTCATGTTTTAAAATATCTAAAAAGAGAGGAAGGAAATGAATTCAGTGTGTTTGTGAGACCTCGAGGATACACACAATGCTTTTTGTTTGTTTTTACTAGTAAATGAGTGATAAATAGTGGGAATATTTTCCACATGAAACAATAATATAGTGTCAGATATTGTTTGTTCAATGTAAAGAACAGACAAGAAATTGGAGTGGAAAATATTTTAATTGCATGCTTACGAATGCTTAAAGCTTTAAAGAGCAGCCCATGAAGAAGAAAAAAAAGGGAGCACTTAAGCATTTATTTACCTCTTTATGAAAATTAAGCTCATGTGCATGTTTCACAAATTGTTTATCCAAGAATAGCAGCCAAGTCCTCAGAGGACGCACATCCTCTGGGAAATCACGGATCTCTGGGAATAGAAAGTGGAACGAACTCGTCCACACGAAGCATGAACATTTGCTCCTGAAAACAGCATCATTAGCAGGAGTTATTTTAAGTCATTATTTCTCCATGAAAAGATCCCTCAATTACAAATAAAGATGTATTTCACTGTGAGAATATACAAAACATAAATAATATAATAAAAGTTATATTGTGCAGGTGAACAGTAGATTTTTTGGCCCATTATTAATATATATTGATGGTTTTTGTGTGATATTAGAATGCAGCAGCAGTAACCTAGCAACCACCTGGCAACCATCTAGTTCTATCACCTTAGCAACCAACCTTAGCAACGCAACTGCCTTAGAATGCTCGTAGCTATACGTTAAAAATAAAGCAAAGGTTTCATAGACATTCAGCACAATTACATGTTTTTAATTGAAATATAAGTAATTTATCTTATTCTGATTTTTTGGAGCATTTTTCTGAGACTACACAAGTAAAATGTTTGTTGCACAGTTCAGCTACAATAAATATTTAATGTCACAATGTCTCCGATTTCTTAAAACTCTGCTTCAGAAATGTCGGCCTCCTTGCATTATAGCTTGAGTTATGACTTGAAATACAGGATGTAACTAATTAGATTAACAATGGCTCAGTTCAATTCAAGCGTCCAGTAAACCATGACAGAGTGTGACAGTGAGCCAACATGGACGACGCAGACTTTGAATCATCATTAATAACATGTAATGATGGTTGAATTCATGACCCAAGTATAATCCAATGGACACCTTGAATCTTATCAGTTCCACTTGTGCTTTTTCCTGCTATGAGAAGTCACAGTTTCTAGAGCTGCTAGTAATTATGTCTATAAAATGACAGAAAATAGTGAAGAATCAGTCGAAGGTGATGTGTTGAAATGTCTTTTTTTTGCAAATGTTTGTTCATTTTTGCTTAAAAAGTGACTAAAACTATTATTCCACTATAGAAATAGTCGTTTTCTGTTGATCTACAAATAAATAAATCAAGAAATTGTTGCAGCTTTAACAAAGTTTGCTGTGATACCATGACGCTGCATCTGAGTCATTCATTTAATTATCTACAGCTGTGGCCTTTTTCTACTTGCAACATGTCAAAATCCTCCTGGGAAAAAGAATTTATTTCCTCCTATTATCCAAACTTTTTTGGTAAAGCCAAACTCCGGATGTATTATTAACTAGACAAATCATTTGACAGCCAAGAAACACACTCAGTAGGTAACCCAAAGCACACAGCAGGAGATTAAAGGACAAACTTCAGGGTATGAAATCATTAAAACGTGGTTGTACTGTCTCTCTCGCGGGTCACTGCATGGAGCTGATGAGGTAATCGTTAAATTTACCTGAGAGGGCGACTCAGGCGTGTCGTGCCCCGCCTGAAAATGTCACCGCTAAATGTTGATCTTTTGAGTAATTACCTCAAAAGGGCAAATAGAGACGCAACACTAAACTGTGCTGCAAACAGATTAACATTGAACCAACAGGGTGACGCCACACTGATACTTCATCAGTAGTGTGTCTGCGTATATACATGGACCCTACTATTCCACTAATAATTGAAAAGTAGCCCAAATAGAATAAAAACGCTCATTTCGCTACCTCAATCAGAAGAGATTGGCTTGATTAGAAGGAATTTTCCTTTGGATTGACAAGAGATATAAACCTTTAATAACCACGTATACACTTAGGGCCTGATTTACTAAGATCCCAAATAGTGGGTACTAAATTGCGTGCACAGTGCAATAGATTACGCGTGCCGTTTCCGTGCGTTTTGCAGGTGATCTACTAGAATAACTGTGTAAATGAAAACAGGTGCAACAGCTGCAGACAGCAGTATTTAAATGAAGGTTTTGTGTCTTAATGGAGAGTTTGGACGAGCAGAAAGCTGCAAGCTCAAAATGAAATGTGATCAGGTTCTAGTGGAAGAGGTTAACTAATATATTGAGTTATAACAAAAACTAATATTACCAGAGAAACCCACATATGGGAGAGTATTAGAGATAAAGTCAATGCTGTTAGTAAAACCTAAAATATTCTACTCCAAAATTATTAATATAAAACCGTTCTGTGTGTATTCTGTCATTGTGCCTCCGTCTCCATAGTAACAGCAGGTTAATACCTGCCCTTCAAAGGTATTATTTATAGACGCAGTTTCTGTCAGAAAAAGTGTTCATTATTCATGTTATCATTTGCAGTACCACATCATTACAGACTGCTAAATTCATGTTTACTGTATTTACAACATCCTCGGATGCTACTTCCTGTTTGAAAAGTGGTCCCTCCCCTTCTGCTACGGAGCCAAGATGGCGACCGTTGAGGGTGAGAAGTGTCCATAGTTACGCAACTTTTTGACCATTTTGAATGCAACCATCTGAATACTCATAGTGCTGCATGTTTCCATACTTCTAAGTGTGAACACATTAATGCACTAAGAAAATTAAGATTTGACACATCAGCACAGTTCACTTAAGGTGGACTGACTTAATTCTCATTGTAGTGACAACCTCATATTTCGGCCAGTAGGAACATTTTGACATATCGTCCTGATGTTATGTCACACAGCTGGTCTGATGCAATGTGTCGGTGCATGTAAACAACAGGACGTATTTCATCACATCCCATAAACAGTAGATGTGAAATCTACAATTAAGAAAAAAATGAGCATGTGACTGCAGTTGTTGTGACACGACTTATTAGAAAATATTGGTTGCACAATAAACTACTGACAGTTGTTTGTATCATTTAATATGAAATCAACGGTTTCATTAAAATAGTCAAAGAGCGCAGAGAAGAAAAAATGGTATTGGTGAACTTTCAGAGTTGTTCTTATCAAACACTGAGAAACTTTAGATTTTATATTATACTTTGTTGACTGTTGGGATCAGTAATGTTGTCCCAGTGCAATCCCTGATAATCATCTAAAAAGAAAGAACATAGACTTCTAACTAGTCTCAAAGGCCATCAAAGGTTGAGGGTTCATGAAATGTGTGTTTAAGACACTATCACAGTGTTGGCAGAGCTCAGAGGCAGTTTTGCTGTTATCATCACATAAGGTCAAAAGTTTTCACTTCCTGATTTTAACAAAGCAGAACCGGATGCTTGTGACCAAAAAGGAACCAAATCCTCCGGCCTCCATGAACTTAACGTTTTCACATTTATGTATTTATATGTATCTGTGATGTTTCCATTTTCGGTGAAAAACGAGAAAAAGAAGTGAAATCTGACTACTACTGTTTGTTTACATAGCCTCTCTGAGTTAACCAATCAGAGCAGAGTGGGGCTCATTTGTATTCCTTAAGTAAAATATTCATATGAGATTAGTTTTAAATCAGGATTTCTGCAAATAGGTGCCAAGGATGGATCATTAAAACTGAATAACCAAATAATCGTTCACAGAGACCGATGTGCTTTGGTGAAGTTGAGCTTTGTAGTCTAGTATGAAGGGTTCATGAACAGCTACTGGAGAGCAATTTTCACTTTCAGCCACTAGGAGGAGCTCTAACAGAGTGAGTTTTTACTGCTGCCCTCGTCTACTTTGACTCGGCAGTAAGTTATCCTGCTAGCTAGCTGACTGGAGGGAACATGATGGTAGTAAGTTATCCTGCTAGCTAGCTGACTGGAGGGAACATGATGGTAGTAAGTTAGCCTGCTAGCTAGCTGACTGGAGGGAACACGATGCAGACGAAGACACACAAAAGTCCAGCGTGGTTTAAAACCTTCCAGAAAGTAAAGGATAACGTTGTCAGGTGTGAAATATGTGGAGCAGAGTTGAGCTATGGTGGCTTCACATGGACAAAAAGCTGGCGTCTGCTGTGACGGTTGCTAAGGGAGACGGACCTGACGCTAATCACCAAACTAGTACGTCAACATCTGGAACAAAAGTCTCAGAGAGAAAACTAACGTTACGTCTCTCATTGCTAACATGATGGTAAAGGAAATGATCTGCATTGTTTTATTTTTAGGAGTCTGTAAGCCTGTATGATTTTTTCTATTAATTAAAGTGTTTCTGTAAAGAAATGAAGGCTGATTATCATTTAAATTAATACAAGTTTATGCAGTTAAATCCTGTTGTTTGTTATGAATATTGAAAGTTAACACTTATGAATGTCGATTATTCCTTCTGACAACCAACTGGTTAACCGACCATGAAAAAATGAATCACTACAAAAAATTCAAATCACAAGGTAATTTTAAAGCCTAGTGGAGGTTTTTTATTTCACTCTCCAGGTTAGCAAAGGGTATAAATCAACAGGAGTGATTCCCACCATGCCGAAGAGTGGCCAGGAAAAAGCTTTTGCTGTGACCAGTCAACCAAAGCCGACCAGAGGGTGATAACCGGCCTGAGTCTTTCACACACAAACACACAAACACACCCAGAGGCCATGCAGACAGATAGATGTGACACCTTCAGCTGGGCACAGACAGCCTCACACAGAGAGAGAGAGACGATGGTTTGTTCTGGTTGGTTTGCTCTGTCTGTCTGTCACAGTGACAAAGAGTCTGATGAGCAGTGGCGGCCGGTCAATGCGGGGCGCTGGGGCGCCGCCCCCATCAAATATCTGGCCAAAATCTACTTAAACATATTAAACATAAATGAATTAGAAAATGCTAAATAATTATGAAATAAATAGTATTTGTTTGCAAGATGGTCCTGTTAGCCTCTAAGCACCTGTCATCATTCATTATAAATCGATTCCAAATGGTATTTTATTAATTTCTATATTTACTTCCTGTATGTGGGGCGCCGGACTAATGGAAGTCAATGCAAGCTCTCAAACTTTTGACAAGCATGTGACCTGAGGCTGCTCTCTCATTGGCCTGCGTCACGTTTCCCACGGGGCGCAGCTCAGTGCGCCCCGGACACGCCCACTTTTATTGGCAGCGAATTGTTGTTGTTTCATGTTTTTTAATCTACTGTGATTGGACAGTTCCGGCTGTCATTCACGCCCTCCCGTCAGCTGCTGTCACCCAAACTCCTGCTGACGGTAGGTTCAGGAGATGACGTTAAAGTGGAGCCGCGGAAATTAAAGAAGATTATTTTGTAATTTCTCTACAAAAAAATAATTTCACAAGACTTTAACTAGAAGAGAGAAAGAGGATAAAGCAGCAGCAGGTGATGGAGGAGCTGAGAGTTTCTCCTGCTGCTGTTATGATAAACGGAGCTGGCTAGCTGGATGCAGTGTGAGTTATTCCTTTTATTGCTTAATCTGTTTGCTGTTTCAAAGTGTCAGCACCGAAACGTTGTGGACAACGACAGGGGAACGACACCTAAAACATCTCTCTGAAAAAAATCAAACAGAAAGCTGCAGCCATCGAGACAATAGCATGAAGCTAAGTTGTTTTTAGCAGACTTAGCATTGCTGAGCTCTTTCTGCAGCTGTTTCACCACATCTGGCCACATGTAGACCTCTGCTATGCCAAGCTCCAGAAGAGGAACATAGATTCAGTCAGTGGCTGCATCCAGCAGCTCCAACAGGACATATAAAAGATCAGGTAGTAGCTGCATTGCTGTTATTAATATTGTAAAGTGTTAAAGAATACTTTATAAAATACATAACTATGAAGTGTAAAAAACTAAAATGCATAAATGCAGGATAAGAAATGATGGAAGTAATTTTGACTATTACAGTTGATTTGGGTACATTTCATTATTAAAATAAGTCAAATAAATTATGCCTAATCACAGCAGTGTATAGTGCTTAATGCGCCATCTATTGTCATGTTTAGGTATTGCAACAACTAACAGATTACAGTGAAATCAGGACTGAAGACACAATAACTAAAATATAGGTGGTGTCTCTTTTTAAGCATATTACCTTATTGGTAACTCTGCTTTTACTGCTGGTATCTTTAGGTGATGTGAGTGAAATGTGCATTTTATCATATCTGGTTATAATTTTTTATTCCTCTCTCTGTGGGTCAGAGATACTATACTGGGACAAACCAGGGGACATTATAGTGTGTTGTGTTGTTTTTAGATGAGTTTTTCTTTCTTATTTATATTTTTTTGCTGCGGTATGAAGTGGTGCTACAGCTTATTTGACACTAACCCTAGGACCACCAACCATCAAACTGCGCCCCCCCAAACATTTTTGTCACCAGCCACCACTGCTGATGAGATTCTTCAGTTTCACTACGTTCGGAGGTAAATTGACACAAAAGGAACTGGTTTTTGTGAGCAGATAACAGCTTTCTTTATACACCGTGACTCGTATCTACTGTTGAATCAGGTAAATACACAAATCGAGGAATTTAATGGCAACTACAAATGACAGAATAATCAAAATCAGAGTGTAGCATCCGTATAATGTCCAGGATTGTTACTACGACTGATGTTACAAACATGATTTATTAGGTCAACTTCCATTTTAAAACCCCATTAATATGTTTTTTGGCCACTTGGGGGCGACAAAACAAGCTGAAAACACAACATTGACATATAATTACCTTAAAAGTTGACAAATGTTCTCTATTTTTTGCTCTACTTTCGTCTCCAACATCTAACTTTTTAGTTGCTTTCTTCACCAGCTAGTCTCTAACTTTGTCTCCTGTTGGGTACTGTAAAGCAAATGTAAGACTAGGAGATAAAAGCCACTGAAAATCTTCACAGAGCTGAGAGGAGCTGCAGAGAGTTGCTGCTATCTCTCACCATGAGAACACACGACTACGCCTACGGCTAAATCTGACTCCCAAATGTCAGATTGCCCTTGAACACACCAGACCTGCTTTCCCACGCAATGACAGTGTAACTTTGACAAGAAATAATGTCGATGAGTTTTTGTTCATGATGGATTAACAGTCTCTGGCAAGTTTTCTAGATGTTTCTGTACTGGAATGAATGGAAACCAGTGACTGATTTTGCAGCTTTAAAAAGTTGCATTAAATGACAAAACAAGTTTACTATGCACAACTTCCTACTGACCTCACCATGAACCACATCAGCCCTCAGAAAATAAGCAGCTCAACACCCACCCTGTATCCCACTAACATATCACTGACTATTGAACCAAATATGTAGACAGCAATAATTGAAGCACTGAGCTGCCCGCTGCCTTTTCCTTTGAGTGCAGCTCTGGATGCTGCCAACCCTCCAAATGTTTTCAGTCTGGCAACTTGCCTCTACATCTACTAAATCATGCAATGCACTGCAGTCCACTCAATCTGTCAAACACGCTCTGAATCCTCTCAATTAGGGGAGCTGCAAAGTGTAGCCAAAACACCCTGGTGTTTTCATACCAGTGAATCTGCCAAAGCAATTTATTTATAAAAAACAATTTATTAATATTGTCTCTTGGTTTCAAAAGGGAACCAAACACAAGCTGAAGTGCTAAAGATGGGTCTATTAACAGATGCTGCACACTGATTCAGCGATCTGTAAGCATTCTACATCAGTTTTTCATAAAGTAATGGTCATTATTTTTATGCTTAAACTGAAGCAATGTCTATTGCAACCCTTTGTCATGGCTGGATCTACCTGCTATAGGAGCCTGGGGCAGAAGTCTGTTGTTGGGCTCCTTAGAATAATTTAATAAGAACAATTATAATAATTGTTCAGTCATGTAAGTCATATTTTTTAATGCAAAAATGTCGAAATGCAAAAGTAGCAGCTTCTAATGTTCCCAGTTTTCTATGATAGTGAACTCTTTCTTTTCATCTGAATATGTTAAAGGTTCAGTTTGTAAGAATCAGACATTTCTTCTAGTTAGTGCCACCAGTGGCCGTTAAGTGAACTGCAGTCAACAGATCTCTAGCGTTGTGTTTGACACCATATTTCAACAAAATATCTCTCATGTCAGTCCACAACAAAAAGCACTTTGGTTAAGATTAGTGAAATATTGTGGTTTCACTCTATTAAACCAAGACCACAATCTTTCTTTAACCTTAAACAAATGCTGCCAGTGCCTCAACATAACCATAACAAGTTGAATAATGCCGTCGTCACATTTGTTGCAAGATTGACACAACAACATAACCTCACAGCTTACTGAAAGACACAGTTTGAATAAGAAGTCTATAAGTGTCTCTATTGTGTCTGCACCATATGAGTAATGATTTGCATGTGATTTTATTTTCCGTGAATCACGACCAGTCAAGTGTTTGCATGACGACATTGTCTGATCCACACTGTCTTAGTCAGACTTACAGTACACAACAGTTCTCACTTCCTGTCAGGACTCATTGTCTGCTCGCTCCCTGATTTACAGAAAAACAGTCGACATCCACAATGACCAGTATTGTGTCAGACTTACAGAAACAGTGTGTCATGTATCAGCTGTTCTGTGTGTTGTCTTTGTTAATGTCTAAGGGCTTTCAGATGGTGCATTGCATCCTCCAGCAGCCGCGTTGAAGGTCCTCAATGTTTTGTAACAGCTGGTTGCTTGCAGTCAGCATCTAGTGGTGCACCTTAAGGGAGACTTCCACATTGGTTTCAGCCTCAACCTGTGGTGGTTGATGCTTTGGAAGACACGTAATGTTGTGTACGTGGTAACAGAACAACTCCTTTCTTACGCATAGAGGCCCGATCATAGTGTGATGTTCTTGTGAATGTTACATCATCGATATGTAAAGTTAAGAAACAAAAAGGTGTGGAAACAGAGTTATGACAGCAAACAGTAATCTTCTTATTTTCAGTACAGTTCAGTTCCTGAACAGGTAGTATAGATGTCTGCATGAAGATGAGCTCATAACAGTTTATATGACCCCGAACTTTGTGGTTACACAGATTCAAAAAGTGTCATTTGGGCTTTCATTTTTGCTAAAAAGCTAGTTAAATCTCAGAGAAGTTGTCATTAGCAGTGGCTGTAGATGTCAAAGTCAATCATTTAAATTAATTACAGCAATAATCAATGGATTTAGTGTTATATTGATTCATTGACAATTTTCTTTTTGCAGTCACAACCGCCTTCAGTTGAATATCATGAACTCATAAGCACCAAACATCGGAATATTTTCCATCGCCACATTTCATCCCACATAACTTGAATGCAGCCTGATACCTGTGGAGAGTCAGCCTGCTTTAAAAACAACAAACAGACACAGCGTCTAAGTCAATGACATTGTCAAGAAGCTTGTTGGGTCAATTGCATTCACACCGTCATAAATCAGGCCTGGAAATGGAAAACAGCTTCCAAACTAACTGCAGTGTTTTGTGTCACAGCGTCCAGAGTCGAGCTACGAGAGCACGAGGATGCAAATGTGTCGCCTGATTATCAATGACTGAATTCATCCGTCTCCATAAAACATTTAGTGTAATGTGAAGTCTATTTTCTCCTGACGAAATGAGTCCTCTATTGATCAGACTTGTTTATTTTATTCTCCTCTGATCTGGATGATACAATCTCAGCACTGGACTTTTAATTTCCTTTATACCTCGATGTGTTCACGCTGTCATCTGGATAGCTGTTGCATGATAGCCGTTCATTGAAGGGTCTTACAGCTGCACACACACGGCAGCCATTTTGAGCAGGAGTGCACACTGTACATGTAAGATAAGCTGCAATAAAGTGCACATCATAAACCACAAACCAAAATGGACCCCGGGAGGAGTCGGAGAACAGCGCAGGGTGGATGTATTAGCCCTCTCTGTCATTTCAAAGAGACTTTTCCAAAACTGTTGTGACAGCCGGCTCTATCTTCCACTCCATCACAGGCTCCTGCCAATAATCCTTCCTCCCAACACACACTGCCACCGCCGCCCGGCCTCAGATACACGCTGTTAAGACAGGAGACTTCAAGTGCTGTCAAGTGCTCGGTTTGTGTACTTTCAAAGGACTCATGATCTCGTCTCTGCATCTTTTCCTCGCAGGCGCTGCTGAATTTAAATCAGAGGGCCCACCCGACTGGCAAGATGGGTGTTTTTTTTAACCGGTTTTGACTATTATCACGTTGCAGGCTGTAAAAACAGTGAAGCGACCGTCATTCTACTCGGATTACTTTTTCACCTTTGAACTGGCAACCTGTGGAAACAACCTGATGAACCTGCGATGTGGCCACTTTGCATCCCAAACACATAAATGAATGAGAGCATTTGGATATCGTCATTTCACGGCGTCTTTCTGGACCACAATTTAAGTAATTCAAACACAGACAATATTTAAAAAGTGTCATAAATAAGCTCATAAACACAGAGAATCCAGTCATAACCTAAGCTTGTAAAACATAGTACACACTGTGAGATGAGGAGGAATAAAGACTTTATACTCCCAGCTGTGTTTGCACGTTATCTCTAACATACAGAAATTCTGTTCTTTGCATTATTTGAATACCTTCCTCGTCTGTCAAGCTTTAAGTACACATAGGGGACAAAGGAATACCTGAAAATCCTGAGCAGGTGTTCGGAGTCAGTAAAGAGACTGTAGAGTAGTTTAACAGGCAGGGATGAGGACACATAAAGGTTATATGTACTGTAGTTATATGATTGTAAGAATGGGTTTGTCAATGAGTAGATATCATATTAGAGACAAGCAGAGGTGGTTTGATTGGGATGAAAACATGTAGTCTAATTTTTATACATGATAAACCACCCCCCACTCCTCCTTCTTCTCCCGACATCGTACCATCTGGATTCCTGAGACGAACCCTCACAGGTCCAATAAGCAGCCACGACAACATAAAGGAAGCAGGATGAATGCACACAGCTCTGGGCTCTGTAGGTTCGGGGCTCTTTACGGCTCTTGATTGGTTTGAGGTTTGTGGTGTTTGAGTTCAGCTGTTGTACTCAAAAGGGGAAATCATGCTCACTCATCTTCTTTTTTTTTTAGAGAAGCTTACAGCAAATGCAACACTAGGCTATTTCTGTACAATGTGTTACAAACTGCTTTTCAATGTCTTTGATTTGATTTGATTCTTCCAGTTGCGTTTTGTATTGAATTATCCTGTCACTTATGAACTTGGGCTGCACTGGACTGTCAAAAATATCAAAAAAGCTAAAAACATCCTTTCATTTTGGAAGCAGAAACTAAAGAAAGTTTGACTTTTTGGCTTAAAAAGTGACTCAAACAGCAGAACAGAGAGGACCGAACACTGCAGAGGTTTTTAAACAGCAGAGATTGCAACTACAACATTGGAGTTTGTTTGGGAATTTAATGGATCAGGACCAAACCAAGTTACAATGTAGTAAGTCCCTTTGTTGCAGAGCTTGTTTTTTTCCATGCAAAGGTTAAAACTTCTGGATATAGAAAGCAAAATATGTATTTTTTCCATCAAGAAAAGAAATATGAAAGAAATATTGAATGAGAGATTGTATTGATTCACACCGCCTACCTTTAGACAGGAAGTGACATCATGACTTTGAGCCTCTATATTACCAACTACACAAACAGCAAAAGGTGAAGAGTAACCATTGGATTGACAGATGAGAACAAACACATCCAAACAGAGAAGTAGATCATCTTTTTTCGCTATGATAGGTACGATACAGGAAACGTCTGATTACTGCTTATCTGCTGTTTCCAGAATCACAGTCCAGGATCAGCTAACGTGCTACAAAATATAACAGAGGTAGATGTAATCTGTACGTATCATGTTGGGATAGAGGCTCCATTTGGCTACTAAAACCACCAGAGGATTGTTTCAGAGCAGAATATTCCTTTTCTCTTTGTCTTGCTTTCAGCTCGCCTTCGCAGAGCTCTATCTCCTGTGTCAATCAATAGCACTGCAGCTTTAAGCCCACCAGTAGCAGCTCTGCCATCCCAGTGTCCCACACCATCGGCTTTTCCATCTGTCTGGACGGATCCCAGAGGCCCTTTACAGCTTCCACCCCCGGAGCCAGACGCGGTCCGACATCAATCAATATCTCTGCAGGGCTGCGCTGCTGAGCGGAGCCCGTTTCTCAGAATGGATCAAAGCCAAGTGACATTTTATAAGAAGGTTCTGGGAATAGGACAAGAACATTCTGCTGGGAAACATACAATATCAGTTGTTTTGCATGTTTCAGCTCATTAATTACAAATTGTGCGCGTGTTATGCATGACTGCCAATCATCCTCCGAAGCACTATAATATCAGTTATGAAGTTTAGGGTTTCGGGTAGACATCGCTTTCCAGTCCAGGACAGAAAATTAATCATTGCAGAGACTTGAAATTTGCCAGAGATTGCTAATCCAATATGATTAATGTCTGTTTTTTATACCTTTATTGGTGAAATAACAGATATAAATAATAATATATAGATAACAGACATACATAAGACAGTTAGATGGTGTAGTAACAGCTCATCTATCTATTCTCATTAGCTGCAGACACAGCAGGAACCAGCAGCTGAGAGACAGGATGTTATAGGTCAGAGTTATTGTTGGCTATCATTCTTACTGTGAACGGCCCTTAAAGTATGATAATGGTGACTATATATTGAGCAACAATATCATTATAATAATAATAATAATAATGATGAAATTCATATTTTTGGATGTATAATAGACGGTATCATAATAATCATATTGTCTAATAATACTACGACTAATACCACTCATATCTTATCTCTAATAGATAAAAGTAGACAGCGAAAACAGAGCTTTTAATCAAGAATAGACACTGTGACTCTGTGTCTAGACAGGAAGCGTAGCGTTAGCAGCATGTTTAGAAGATCAACGGCGAGCGTCTACACAAGGAGGCGTTCAGGTACATGGTTAAGTGTAGGTCAGCCACGTTTTGGAAGAGCTCAGAGCCCAAAAACACAATGAATGTATCTCAGCAGGTAAAATGAAGGTTTGTCTCATCTATCTGGAGAGACTTTGGGAGCAATACTCTGAAGGGATGTATTAAAGAAATGTTAAATACATATTTAAATGTTTCAAATGTTTTTTTGATATTCATAATGGGTAAATTGCTGTAGTAATCAAACAATGGGAAAATTACAGACTGTATATAAAATGGACGTAACATCCGTGACGTCACCCATTGGTTTGTGGACTGCTGCTCGGAGGCCAATAGTATCGGATCTGAGCAGCGCCATCTTGAAAATTTCAGGTGCATGCTGGGTAAAAATAAAAACAGGGATTCTACTTATATGGGCATCAGGAGGAGCATGAGGCGCCCTCCTGAACCTGTGAACCAATCAACCTGTCAATCACCACGTAGCCACGCCCTAATGCATACCCTGCTTTATCGTCACATATAAAATCAGGGAGGCCAAAATGTCCCAAATGAACATCATACTGCATTGAAGAAGGCTTTAAACTAGCGATTGAGACCATAAACACATTTTGAAAACGTTTACTGAGGTTAGAAATCAAGTGAGAAGTTGGTGAATTCTCCATTGACTTGTATAGAGACGGAAGTCCTTCTGACACCAAAACGGTCGCCCCCTGGTGGCCTTTTGATAGAATGCAGTTTTAAGTTACTTCCGCGTTGGCTTCATTTCAGAGGACCGGAACTCCCCGCCTGGAAAATAATTGATAATCGAAGAAAATAATCCTTCAGGTAATCGAAAAATTAATCGTTAGATGAATCAAATGAAGCCAGCGAAGATCTGTAACCGAACCCGCCTTCCTGCACATGCTCAGTGACATAATCATGAAACTAGAATGCAGTGGAGCATTTCTTGCAAACAACACTCCATGTTTTATGCAGCAAAGCAACCAAATGAATTAAAATCAAATCCAACATGACTCTTAACATCATCAAGTGCCTCCCTAGAGGTCTGCTCAGTGCTGCTGTGTTGATTATTGCAGTTAAAATAAATCAACAGCAATTCATTAGACAGATTACAGTCAGAGTTGTTTGTTTCTCGGTCATTTTACGATACTCAGACAATCTGAACTGAACACTGACTCTCTACACTTCCTGCCTCAGAGCAAAGAGACGGAGGGAATAACTCCCGACTGCTTTCTGGGGACTTTTTCCTGTGATGTTTATGATCTGCTTTACCAGCCGGAAGCCCGAGTACGAGGCAAATATAAAGCACCTTCACTGGGATCATCTTTAACCCTCCTGTTGTCCTTGAGTCAAAGAAGGAAGGGAGGAAGGGAGGGAGGAAAGGAGGGAGGAAGGAAGAAGGAAGGAAAGGGAGGGAGGAAGGAAGGAAGGATGGAAGGGAAGAAGAAGGAAAGAAGGAAAGGAGGGAGGAAGGAAGGAAGGAAGAAGGAAGGAAAGGAGGGAGGGAGGAAGGAAAGGAGGGAGGAAAGAAGGAAGAAGGAAGGAAAGGAGGGAGGGAGGAAGGAAGGAAGGACAGGAAAGAAGGAAGGAAAGGAGGGAGGGAGGAAAGAAGTGAGGGAGGAAAGGAGGGAGGAAGGAAGAAGGAAGGAAAGAAGGAAGGAAGGACAGGAAGGAGGGAGGAAGGAAGGGAGGAGAGGAAAGGAAAGAAGGAAGGGAGGAAGGAAAGGAAGGAATGAAGGACGGAGGAAAGAAGGAAGGTAGGAGGGAGGAAGGAAGGAAAGGAGGAAGGACGGAAGGAAGGAAGGAAGGGAGGAAAGAAGGAACAGTCAAAACAGACGGGGTCAATTTGACCCGGGAGGACGACAGGAAGCTTAATATCTTCCCATAAATGTGATGCATAAACGGGGAGAAAGATTCCCCCCGAGATGTTAAAGATGATGCAACACAGACGCACATTTCTCTCTGCCCCTGCATGCATATAACACTCACTTCCCTCTTTCAGAATATCACTCCTTTAAGCTCCTTCTAGCTAATCTAACGCTGAAATCTGCACATATTTAAATGCTCTAATTACAGCAAAGATATCAGAGCAGGTGGAGTTGTTCAATTTACTACAACCACACATCCAAGGCTGCACAATTAGCATGTTTTACTGCTGTTTATCTATCTCCATCCATGAAGCAAAGCCAGATCTCATCGCCCAGCATCAGTATTACACCTCATTAATGCTGTTTTTGGCTGCGAGGGAGCAAATCCCTGCAGCTATAAATTCATCAGACATCTGCTGGAAAACCTTCAAACCAGGAGTGTGGAGGCTGATACAGCAGCAGATTTAATGCACATGGTGTTGGATTGATGCAGCATTCAGGTAGTGTGCACACAGCCTGAGACTATAGACGCATCTCAAAGGCAGAATATAAACTCAGCAACCACCAATTACAGGAAACGACCCTTTAATTCGTAAGCGTGAACAACACCAGAGAGGAACTTCCTCTTCTGCCAAACTGTCTGCCGCCGAGAGGGATGACAGGTCAGCAGAAGAGAGACCTCTGTCACTGAAGTCATATGACTGTTGTTGTGAACAATCTCTCGCCTCGGACTCCACACACACGGAGCTTTAAAATGAACATGAGGAAACTGTGGTTGTGACCTTAAAATGGCAGCGGGGGCAGGACTGGAGTGCTTCAAAGTGCACAGACGCAGCAGTAACAAAAGAAAGAAGAAGAAGAAGAAGAAGAAGAAGAAAGTGGCTCCAGGCTGAGCTGCATCTATTTCTTACTGTGCTAACATATCAGGATTGCAGACTCAGACATTCAACCCAGCCTTGTTTTTTCCGGCATTTGTGTGTGTGTGTGTGTGTGTGTGTGTGTGTGTGTGTGTGTGTGTGTGTGTGTGTGTGTGTGTGTGTGTGTGTGTGTGTGTGTGTGTGTGTGTGTGTGTGTCTGGCCGGCTAAACTGGCCCTTTCAGCGTTGCATCTAAATGACCCCTGTCACCAGCGCATTGGCAGCTCGCGGCCAGACACCGATGGAGCGAAATCGGACGTGGCGGGCGTCCGCTGTCCCCAGCCACAACTCTCTGAGAGAGAGAGAGAGAGAGAGAGAGAGAGTGGGGGAGAGAGAGATAGAGATAGAGAGAGAGAGAGAGAGAGAGAGAGAGAGAGAGAGAGAGAGAGAGAGAGAGAGAGAGAGAGAGAGAGAGACACAGAGAGAGAGAGAGAGAGAGAGAGAGAGAAACAGCAAGAGACAGAGAGAGAGAGACAGCAAGACGGAGAGAGAGAGAGACAGCAAGAGAGAGAAAGAAAGAGAGAGAGAGAGAGAGAGCAAGAGACAGAGAGAGAGAGAGAGAGGAAGACAGAGAGAGAGAGACAGCAAGACAGAGAGAGAGAGAGACAGCAAGAGAGAGAGAGAGAGAGATGGTGGCAGGCCAGACGATGAGATGGGACAAAGTCGACTCTAAACTCCAGCTAACCCCAAAAAAAGGCCGGGGGGAGAGAGAGGAGGGGGGGGGGGGGGGACACACACACATTATCCAGCAGTGTGCAGGCAGACTGAACTCAGTGAGGATACAGGAGCACACACACACACACACACACACACATTATCCAGCAGTGTGCAGGCAGACTGAACTCAGTGAGGATACAGGAGCACACACACACACACACACACACACACACACACACACACACAGTCTAGACGGCTCTAATTGGTGTGTTGGTGCGTTATAGCCGAGCAGCCACTAAGAAGCTCGGAGCTCAGTTTCTGACCCTTAAAGAGAAATCACAGTTTATTATTTAGGTTATTCTTATTCTCCTTATTATATTAAATGAAATACGTTTTATTTAAATAATGTATTGTTAATGTAATGTAATATTATGTTTTATTGAATTATATTAATCAATGAAGACAATGTATAGTGAATAAATAATGATAATTAATAGAAGAGAATGAATAATAAACACATTAATTATATATTAATTTAAATTAATTACTCATAATTTCATATAAATATATATATGATATATTATATATATATAAATATTTTATTTATTTATTCATTTATTTATTATAATTTCTAATATAGGTTTGAGTCATCAGGGACAGTAAAATATCAATAAATTAAATATTAATATATATATTTTAATTGAATCTCTAAAAGTACATAATTTTATAAATTTTATAAATTTTTAATAAATATTTTTAAAAATAATTTATTACTTGATTATACATTTTTTTTAAATACATAAAAAAATATTAATAAATGTTTTTAATTAAATAAAAATAATCATTTAAAATAAAAGTATATTAAATAAGCAATTAATAAAAATGTTTAAGTTAATAAAAAAATAATAAAAATGCAGATTTTAAAGAATAACCTAAATAAAAATTATTAAATAAGTAAATTAAGTATTATATATTTATTATTATTTATTTATTCATTTATCCATTTTCCAAAGGTAAATATTAATATTATAAATATATTTTCTGCTTCTTAGACATCAGGTGTAATTAAATAGTGTTATATCAGCTTCTTGTTGTTAACATGCAGAAACCACACACACACACACCTTCCTCCCTCCTTTCCTTCCTTCTTCCTCCCTCCTTTCCTTCCTCCCTCCTTTCCTTCCTTCCTTCCCTCCCTCCTTTTCCTTCCTTCTTCCTCCCTTCCTTCCTCCTTTCCTTCCTTCTTCCTCCCTCCTTTCCTTCCTCCCTCCTTTCCTTCCTTCTTCCTCCCTCCCTTCCTTCCTTTTTCCTCCCTTTCTTCCTTCTTCCTCCCTCCTTTCCATCCTTCTTCCTACCTCTTTTCCTTCCTCCCTCCTTTCCTTCCTTCTTCCTCCCTCCTTTCCATCCTTCTTCCTCCCTCCCTTCCTTCCTTTTTCCTCCCTTTCTTCCTTCTTCCTCCCTCCTTTCCTTCTTCCTCCCTCCTTTCCTTCTTCCTCCCTTCCTTCCTCCTTTCCTTCCTTCTTCCTCCCTCCTTTCCTTCCGCCCTCCTTTCCTTCCTTTTTCCTCCCTTTCTTCCTTCTTCCTCCCTCCTTTCCTTCCTTCTTCCTCCCTCCTTTCCTTCCTTCCTCCTCCCTCCTTTCCTTCCTACTTCCTCCCTTCCTTCCTTGATTCGAGGACAACAGGAGGGTTAAACATATATATACATATTTTTTCTTTGTCTTAGTAACAGTAGTAGCTGTGACGACTCAACCTGCAAGTGCATCCACTCCCCACCTTCCTCTAAACACACACACACACACACACACACACACACACACACACACACACACACACTAATACAGGATTGAGTGTTTCAGACAAGCCCTTGATCACGTCTCGCACTTGAGGAAAAAAAAAAAAGAAAAAAAAAACCCTGGCGAGAGATATTCTTGTAATTCTTCTCTCGGCTTGATGTGAGCTGACAGAACTGGGACTGCAACACAAGCACCTACGAGTCTAAACTCTGTTGTTCCATCTCATTATTCTCTCAGAGACGTTCCACTCTGGACTCTTTAAGATTTACGTAAAAGAAAGAGAGAAACGTCCGTACCGGTTTCAGAGAGTCGCCGGCCTTCAAAGATTTCCAGAAGGAAGTTCGGACGGAGGAGAGAAGATGCTGACGGCTGCTGACGGCTGCGAGGCTCAAACATATTCAATGTGACTGCTGCATTAAATTATGTTTGTCCGGTTTTTACAGGAGTCGCCACTAAAAAGCCTGAATAGAGAAAACATTGATCTTCTATAGAGAGACTGCTTTTAATCTGAGTGCATATATGAGAAAGTCGTCTTTTCCTTTGTCTTGCATCTCAGTGTCTGACATGTTGAAGGAAATATAGCACATTTGGTTCAAAATGTGAAATTAATCAATTACAGTCTATAGCTGCAATTGATTTAGTCATTTTTTTAAAAGGGTATAAGAGAATAAATATGTGTTCTGAGTTTGACATACCACAGAAAAGTGTGTTGTTAACCACCCTGCCAAATGTGAATGATTAAAAAAATCGGCAAATATATGAAATTAGGCTTCAAAGTT
>NC_084980.1:29432197-29434697 GCF_963691925.1 Scomber scombrus
CCCAAAGTTGAACCAAATGTCTCTTATTACAGAACACTGTCACCTATCATGCTCAGTTCCTGACTGATGATACACAGCTGTTACTACTCTCCCTGATTGAGCAGCTGATCGACCCTCAACAACCCAAAAACAACAGAATGGGTTTCTAACTAGTGGGATGAAGGAAGAAGGAAGGAAGGGAGGAAAGGAGGGAAGAAGGAAGGAGGAAAGGAAGGAAGGAAAGAAGGACAACGAGCTGCACAGAAAAAATCCATTTTTTCCTCTCGCAGGTTTGATGTTTCTGTAATTGGAATAAATTCTGTGCAGGTGAAGTTTGATTCAATCTGACAACACGGAGAAACTCTGCCTCTCTTATTATTACAACCTTTCTTCCTTCTCTGCTCCGACGTTAACGAGCTCAGATCAGGTTAAATTAAGAAGTTCCCGGTGTGATTTATTGCCAAAGTCTCTCACAGATTAAGACAAAGTTTCTCATAATTAATTCTTCCCCCTCCACCATCTGTCTCAGCGTTTCCCTCCAGGCTGAGTCACCTTAAACGCCAGTCCTCCTTAAATGAACTGGTCAGGTTTGGCTAACCTTCACTTTAATCAGCAGGTAGCAAACAGGACAGAAGAACTTGGCTCGGGTCCTGAGGAGTTTATTTTGGGGTCATTGAGGACATGAATAAACTACTTTTGTTGGTTTTTTACTTACAACAAACATACAGAATCCTGGCAGGTTTTGGCGCACAATTATTTTTATTACATATATTATTGTTCTTATTGTTTTTGCACTTATTATATATTGTTCTTATTCTTATTCTGGGGTACAAATAGCAAATACAATTACAAAACAAAGGCACCCCTGGTGAAACTGTCACAAACAAAGCGTTCAGAGCATGATGAAATCCTGACTTTAGACTTGCAGACAACATTTCTAATAATTTCAAATTTTTCGTAACATAATATAAATACTAAAAAAAAATCACAAAAAGCTGGATATGTCCCCTTGATCTATCATCGTCAGTTTGCACCATTAAAACATAAGAAATGTCTCATCTGTAGCGCCGTACAATGAGAAGAAATTAACGATGTAAGCAGACAATTGTTAAAAGAAAGGTTTGAAATGGGAATACAGGATGTAGAATAACAGACTGCAGGTCTGAGATAAAACCATCGACTGTATATAAAATGGACGCAACATCCGTGACGTCACCCATTGGTTTGTGGACTGCTGCTCGGAGGCCAATAGTATCGGATCTAAGCAGCGCCATCTTGAAAATTTCCGGTGCATGCTGGGAAAACTAAAAACATGGATTCTACTTATATGGGCATCAGGAGGAGCATGAGGCGCCCTCCTGAACCTGTGAACCAATCAACCTGTCAATCACGACGTAGCCACGCCCTAATGCATACCCTGCTTTATCGTCACATATAAAATCAGGGAGGCCAAAATGTCCCAAATGAACATCATACTGCATTGAAGAAGGCTTTAAACTAGCGACTGAGACCATAAACACATTTTGAAAACGTTTACTGAGGTAAGAAATCAAGTGAGAAGTTGGTGAATTCTCCATTGACTTGTATAGAGAAGTCCTTTTGACACCAAAACGGTCGCCCCCTGGTGGCCTTTTGATAGAATGCAGTTTTAAGTTACTTCCACTTTGGCCTCATTTCAGAGGACCGGAGCTCCCCGCCCGGATAAAACAAATGATTGAATCTATAGTTTCTATTATCCAGGGCTTTTTTTTTAGCTGTTTCTTTGTAGTGATTTCCTCCCTCCTCTCATATTCTGCAGAGTACATGAACCTAAGCTGCAGCCAAAAACTGCTGCTGGCAAAAGAATTGGACGATTCTTGAGCTTATCAGATATTTTCTTTAGCTTACTGGAGTGACAGTGCAGCAGTGGCGTGTCTGTACGCAGCTCGCCATATTGACTTAATAATATACAGCACAGATCTCACAGCTTATCCATCACTAATCCCTCTTTTTCCTCTAAAAAAATCAGTCCTCTCCTCCCTCAATGTCACGCTGAAAGTGATGCCACGGGGCCACGGGGCCAAAACGCTGCAGCGACAGAGAAGATAATCGAAATGAAAAACGCCTCTGGCTTTAAAAAGCACAAACTGCAGCGTCTGTGAGCCATTTCATGACTATCTGCAGATTTGACTGCACACTGTGATTGGAGACTATTTCTGCCTCGTACCTCTTTTCTAACACGAGCTAAAGATTACACAAGTCGGTTATGTGCAATGATTCATGGGCTTTACATTGTTGTATCATTTAAAAAAAAATATGATACCATCACCAGCATTATTTCTTCTTCCCTCCCAGTGATGCATGGGTGGGTGATATGGTTGAACACTGTAATTGCATGCATTATTTGCTGCTGATATTCTGGGGAACACAACCGCAGGCAGATTCTTACAAATGCAAATATTCCAGAGAAGCTTGCTTTCAGATCTGCACCGAACGCTGCGAGAGGACGCAGATAAAAGACTTTTTTTTTTACAGATAACAG